>NW_025747605.1:0-50821 GCF_021184085.1 Oncorhynchus gorbuscha
ATACACATTTTTGGCAAAATGGCCCACTTCAATCATTGCACCTTTGGTCAGGGAGTCTCAATTTTGGAGCAACTCCTGGCCTGCATCCTGCCACCTTCTTCACCATTCCCCTCTGAGGATGCATTGTAACCTACACCTGGACCATCAGACACTGTCACATTGTATTTTGTGACAGTATGATCAACATGAATAAAAGGGGCGATACAGGAGTGCCCGGAATCGATCCCACACAGGCAGGGGGACCATATGAATGTCGAAATATGGTAATTTATCACAAAGTAGTTTGTGTTGTGAACTACTACTCCTGAAGTCAACTTTGTTTTTTCTTAAGGGTAGATTTCGTGCAGTTTAACTTATTTTAGTGTTTAGTAATTGGTAGCTTGGTAAACTATGTTTTCAGAGTAACTTCCCCAACCCTGCAGTGCCAGAGATGATAGAAACAGAAGTCCTTCATCATCTTGCTACTGATAAGGCTTTTTTAACAGAGCTCAAAAATACCCCGTTCTGGCGTAACCATGGCAACAGCCTCCTGTGCTGTCAAGATGGCGGACGAAGAAAACACACTAACTGTGAGGATAATTTACTTGCTATGATTTGGAATTACAATGGTAAACCGAATAAAATCTACAATGTCTTGGATAAAACTAGCTGGGATGTTTGTTGTTAGCAGTGTAATATGTCTAGAAACGTTTTGCTTAGCATTCTCCAGCTCTAGCTAGCTGAAAACATAGCAGCTAGCTAGCGACTAGCTTGTTAATGCTAGCAAAGTCGTTACAGCAGTAATTGTTGACGTTACAGCTCCGTATGGGGCCATGGCTAAAAGGGATCCATCTTTTGTCAAATTAACGTCAAAAGTTGGAAGGTTTTGCATTTGAACTAACCCTAACCCCTTACCTAATCTTAACCTAATTATCACAACATGCTACATTAACAGGTTTTGTTTAGCTCGATAACTGTTGATAATTAGTGTACATTCAATTCAAATAGTTCAATGATTTATCTTGCGTTCTTAATGACGACCAATATTACTGGACGCCACAAGCAGATGTGAAGTCGTCATTACTAGTCGGCGACACGTTGTTATTGTTGGACAGCAAACATGGCGGATGAAAGTATTGCTGTGGAGCCAGCCTTCTTAATTAAGGTACTTTCGTTACTGCATTTGGTAAATAATGATGTAGTAAAATTGCAATAGAGCATGCCGAGTCTACTTTCTAGTTGTCAGAATAATTTCACTCAAAATATACGCCTGAGCAGACAACGATATGACGATGAACGACAGCACAGACAACGGGTTTTGCGTTTACGCGCTACACCCACTATATGTACTGAAGAAAGCAGCAATCGATGATGCTTTCGAGGTGTGGAAGCGGGGTCGAAGACGCGGTGAAGATGTTTGCAGTATGATGTTGACGGTGATCAAAGGCGCAAACAGTTCCGCATGACTCAGACCACATTTGAACACCTTGCACAGTTAGTAGAGTCTGGGAACTAAAACAGACCACCAATGTCTGAAACACAATTGAATACCGTCAAAGGCTTGCTCTATTTTTGTGGTGGTGTGCAACACCAAGCGAGCACCAGATTATTTCAAGTTTATTTGGAGTCGTTGTCTCCACAGATGACTGCAGCTGTCGTGAAGACAAGTACAACTGCTTTATTTCGCTACCCCGTGGTAAAGGCAGCCTAGCCACCATCTGGGTTTAAGCAACTTGGGTATCCGCAATGTGCTGGTGACCATCGGTGAGACACACATCCCCATCACTGCCCCAAAATAATATCCAAAGGACTACTTGAACAGCAAAGGGCAGCATTATTTTGTGTTGCAGGCTGTTGCTGATCACAACCTCAGGTAAGTGTTCTGCTGCTCATCTAATTTCTGTTTTGACAAACAAATAGAGGCCATGTTACCACTTGGTGATGTAAGCCACATTTGAGTAGTTTGTATTTTTCGAGCTTCACTGATGTCTATATGGGGTGTCTAGATCGCACAGGGGGTGAGAGTATTGGCCAACTCTGATCATTTCAGACTGGCAGGGGAGCAGGGGAGGGGGGCATCTTTTTCCCTAGGAAGTATGTGATTAAACATTTGATTTTGCTTCAGTTATAGAGAATAAGCACATAACTAAAACCTCTGCAAGCATATTAATGACCTATTTACTGCATGTATACAATTGTTTCTGAATCTACAATTATTCTCCTCTTCCACAGAGTTCAGCGATTGTCATTGGTGTAGAGATGCCAGTTCATCCGGTAGGAGACCCATCGTACCCACTGAAGAGGTGGTTAATGACAGGCTTTTCCCAGGACACATCTCTGAATAACCACCAGCAGAAGTTTAATGACCACCTGAGTTCAGCCAGGGTGGCTATTGACGACGTCTTAGGACACTTGAAGGACACTCAGAGATGTTTGGTGAAGTGCATCGACGTTAAGTTGACGACAGACACTGTAACGGCTTGTTGCATACTGCACAATGTGTGCAAACTGAAGAAATAATTGTTTCTGGCTGAATGGAACCGGAACATCATTGGCCAAGATCATCAGCAGACAGAGGCTAAGCTCACAGAGCAAGGCCATAGTTTACTACAAGGGCCAGTGGAGGAAAGTGTTGCTACTGTACGGGATGCAATTAGGACCTCTTTACATGACACCATCATTACTGTGCACTGATGTTATAGCTTTGTGGTGCAAGTTGTTTGTGATTAGTGTTAAGTATCGCTATGCTCAAGTTGTGGCTATGCCAAAAAATAACATTTTGTAACAACGTGAATTTGCAGTGCAACATTTTACATTTTGTATTTGCTTGAATGATATTTCCTTTTGCACAGTACATTTAAGATGTTCCTGAATGTTATGTTAGACTTTGTATTTGTATGATTTTTTTTCACATGAACGTTATGTTACATTACTTTACACTTTAAGATGTTTTTATGTGAACGCTTTGTTCTTGGAAGAGATCCTCAATAAATGGGTTTTATGAACATGTGTAGAGCAAAGTCATCGCAATGCAATTTAGTCCAATCAAATCAACACTCAATGAATTGAATAACATATTTTAGACTTAGTTGAATATTTTAAACTCACACAAAAAACCTATCGGTGATAGAAAATGTAACAAATAAACTTGGCAACAAAGCTCAGACAAATCTTGCATTTTAACAAATACCAAACACAGTATTTTGTATTTATTCCGGATCCCCATTGGCTGCAGCTACTCTTCCTGGGCTCCAATCACAATTACAGAGAGTAGTGTGTAACAATGTGTTATTGTTACACACTACTGTTGATGTTGCTGTATTATTGATTTTGTATTGTAGATATGTTATGTTAAAGTGAGTTATAAGGAAGTGAAAGCCCCACAACAAAAGGTGGTGAAAGAGGTAATGAGTGTATTAAAGCTCCTACAGAAACGGACACAGGTATGTCGTCTCTAGATCCATGCCTAGTAAAGGGACTGCTTGCTGCATCAAACTCACTAAGTGTTCTAGTCTACCAAAGATGGCTGTATGTCACCAAAATAGTCTGATGGTCCAGGTTTAGTGTATAATGGCTGTCTGTGACTAATAAGGTCTGATGGTCCAGGTGTGGTGTATAATGGCTGTCTGTGACTAAAAAGGTCTGATGGTCCAGGTGTAGTGTATAATGGCTGTCTGTGACCAATAGAGTATGATGGTCCAGGTGTAGTGTATAATGGCTGTCTGTGACCAATAGAGTATGATGGTCCAGGTGTAGTGTATAATGGCTGTCTGTGACTAAAAAGGTCTGATGGTCCAGGTGTAGCGTATAATGGCTGTCTGTGACTAAAAAGGTCTGATGGTCCAGGTGTAGTGTATAATGGCTGTCTGTGACTAAAAAGGTCTGATGGTCCAGGTGTAGTGTATAATGGCTGTCTGTGACCAAAAAGGTCTGATGGTCCAGGTGTAGTGTATAATGGCTGTCTGTGACTAAAAAGGTCTGATGGTCCAGGTTTAGTGTATAATGGCTGTCTGTGACTAAAAAGGTCTGATGGTCCAGGTTCAGTGTATAATGGCTGTCTGTGACTAAAAAGGTCTGATGGTCCAGGTTCAGTGTATAATGGCTGTCTGTGACTAAAAAGGTCTGATGGTCCAGGTGTAGTGTATAATGGCTGTCTGTGACCAAAAAGGTCTGATGGTCCAGGTGTAGTGTATAATGGCTGTCTGTGACTAAAAAGGTCTGATGGTCCAGGTGTAGTGTATAATGGCTGTCTGTGACTAAAAAGGTCTGATGGTCCAGGTTCAGTGTATAATGGCTGTCTGTGACTAAAACGGTCTGATGGTCCAGGTTTAGTGTATAATGGCTGTCTGTGACTAAAAAGGTCTGATGGTCCAGGTGTAGTGTATAATGCATCCTCAGAGGGGAATGGTGAAGAAGGTGGCAGGATGCAGGCCAGGAGTTGCTCCAAAATTGAGACTCATTGATCTCCCTCTTTTTCAGCTCCCAGTGGCCTCTGAGACGAAGAAACGGCAAGCTCCAAAAGGTAAATGTCTAAGAACTTAACAGTGACTACAGTTTTCCATTGAAATGTCACATACACCTGTGTTTTAACATGACAGTGGAGGGCATTAGTTATAGAGAAAAAAACCCACATATGATGCTACAGGCCTATTTATTAAGGGGAAATGGTTTGGCTAACTGACAGCATTTACTAAGGTCACCCTAGTCAAAATTACTCTTGACATCCAGGTTCCCTCCCATAATTTAAAAATGCTCCAGCATAACAGCGTCTGTCCGTAACAGAACGTCAGTTTGACAGAGGAACTACGTCACTGCCTACCAGTGGAGACTGTTGAGCGGTGGATGGCTCAAAATAATGGCTGGAATGCAGTCATTGGAATGGCATCAAACACATGTTTGATGTCTTTAATAGCATTCCATTGACTCCATTCCAGCCATTATTATGAGCCGTCATCCGCTCAGCAGCATCCGCTGCTGCCTAGTCACTGCCTTTTCCGCTTGAATAAAATACAAAATAGTAGCTAGCAAGGTGAAGATCACGTAGGTTATTTTTTATGGGTGCATTTCACAAGTGGCTAGTTTGCATTAACTACTTTAAATGTTTTGCATGCACAAACTTTGGTTTCGAATCACGACATTCTGGCATGTCTGCTTCGTGATCTGTCTGAAGAGGACCCACCGCGGAGCAATTTTTTTCCCGTTATTGTAGTTGCCAAAACAGTCCGTCATTGAAACCTGACCCTCAGTGTTGAGGGATTGGATTGAATTAATGCTCGCTGCAGTGTGTTACAGACTTTAAACATATATTTTATTTGACTAAAGAGGGCGCCCTTACCCTTTTTCTAATGTTTAAACTGACAGAAACTTGCAACCATATTCCAGAACACAGTAAAAAATATAGGCCTAGCATTCATATAGAATAGCTTGTAGATATTGTTTTCATCCATCCCACAGAAGTTGACCTTTTAATAAAATGTTTAAAAGGCCATGATATCACCCTTAGGCCCCCTCATACATCACCCACTGTATTTTGTGTGCCAACTCATATTGTTGTGCAGCCCACTACAGAAGTCATGTTATTGATACAAAGCAATTGTAGGAGAAACACTAATGCACAGTTCTTCCACTTGACCTCAATTTCCAAAGAGGTGACAAGTTGAAGAGTGAACTTGATCCGCTTCAGGGTCTTTTAATCTCGGCAGGCTTTTCTCCAAGCATTCTGCTCCAACTTATCCTCTTTGCTCAGCTGGACTTTTTTGTTGTGGTGAAAAGAATCATACAAAGCTGTCTCCTCTCTCTACACATTACTGAGATCATGCATACAATGAGAGGATTTTTGTTGTGGGGATGAAACCTTTTCGCTGGCTATATTTGGACGGTTCCATGCTGGGTTCCTCTTCCTATTGCTGCTTCTCTCTTTATTGTCCCATGAAGACATGTCACAGACGAGTGGACTTAAAGTGCCACAGGGCTGCAGCTGAAACCCAGAGACAAGAATATTATTGCTGTCTCGGCAGGAGCCAAAGCGGATTAAGCCCACAAATAAGGCCACTCCAAATCTGATGCGGCAAATATGAGAGGGGGATGCCGTCTCCATGCACTGCAGTCTACCACTCAGCGAACAGGGGAAAAGGGAAGGCTTTCTCTGTGGGGTTAGAGTGGTCTTCCAGTCGAGGTTCTTGCTGTGAGACACTGGAGCTCCGACTTAACAATTGGCGAGATAAAACAGAGGGGAGCTTTGGTGTAAATCACAGTTTTTCCACAGGCACTAACCTAACATCCACCCAATACCCTGTAGTGTAGTCTCAGGCAGCTTCATTTCATATAGCCAGTGTCCTATTGCTGCCTCACAGGTAGGTACAAGATAACATTTAAGTCATTTACATTTACATTTAAGTCATTTAGCAGACGCTCTTATCCAGAGCGACTTACAAATTGGTGCATTCACCTTATGACATCCAGTGGAACAACCACTTTACAATAGTGCATCTAAATATTTTAAGGGGGGTGAGAAGGATTACTTTATCCTATCCTAGGTATTCCTTAAAGAGGTGGGGTTTCAGGTGTCTCCGGAAGGTGGTGATTGACTCCGCTGTCCTGGCGTCGTGAGGGAGTTTGTTCCACCATTGGGGAGCCAGAGCAGCGAACAGTTTTGACTGAGCTGAGCGGGAACTGTACTTCCTCAGTGGTAGGGAGGCGAGCAGGCCAGAGGTGGATGAACGCAGTGCCCTTATTTGGGTGTAGGGCCTGATCAGAGCCTGGAGGTACTGGAGGTGCCGTTCCCCTCACAGCTCCGTAGGCAAGCACCATGGTCTTGTAGCGGATGCGAGCTTCAACTGGAAGCCAGTGGAGAGAGCGGAGGAGCGGGGTGACGTGAGAGAACTTAGGAAGGTTGAACACTAGACGGGCTGCGGCGTTCTGGATGAGTTGTAGGGTTTAATGGCACAGGCAGGGAGCCCAGCCAACAGCGAGTTGCAGTAATCCAGACGGGAGATGACAAGTGCCTGGATTAGGACCTGCGCGCTTCCTGTGTGAGGCAGGGTCGTACTCTGCGGATGTTGTAGAGCATGAACCTACAGGAACGGGCCACCGCCTTGATGTTAGTTGAGAACGACAGTTTGTTGTCCAGGATCACGCCAAGGTTCTTAGCGCTCTGGGAGGAGGACACAATGGAGTTGTCAACCGTGATGGCGAGATCATGGAACGGGCAGTCCTTCCCGGGAGGAAGAGCAGCTCCGTCTTGCCGAAGTTCAGCTTGAGGTGGTGATCCGTCATCCACACTGATATGTCTGCCAGACATGCAGAGATGCGATTCGCCACCTGGTCATCAGAAGGGGGAAAGGAGAAGATTAATTGTGTGTCGTCTGCATAGCAATGATAGGAGAGACCATGTGAGGTTATGACAGAGCCAAGTGACTTGGTGTATAGCGAGAATAGGAGAGGGCCTAGAACAGAGCCCTGGGGGACACCAGTGGTGAGAGCGCGTGGTGAGGAGACAGATTCTCGCCACGCCACCTGGTAGGAGCGACCTGTCAGGTAGGACGCAATCCAAGCGTGGGCCGCGCCGGAGATGCCCAACTCGGAGAGGGTGGAGAGGAGGATCTGATGGTTCACAGTATCGAAGGCAGCCGATAGGTCTAGAAGGATGAGAGCAGAGGAGAGAGAGTTAGCTTTAGCGGTGCGGAGCGCCTCCGTGATACAGAGAAGAGCAGTCTCAGTTGAATGACTAGTCTTGAAACCTGACTGATTTGGATCAAGAAGGTCATTCTGAGAGAGATAGCGGGAGAGCTGACCAAGGACGGCACGTTCAAGAGTTTTGGAGAGAAAAGAAAGAAGGGATACTGGTCTGTAGTTGTTGACATCGGAGGGATCGAGTGTAGGTTTTTTCAGAAGGGGTGCAACTCTCGCTCTCTTGAAGACGGAAGGGACGTAGCCAGCGGTCAGGGATAAGTTGATGAGCGAGGTGAGGTAAGGGAGAAGGTCTCCGAAATGGTCTGGAGAAGAGAGGAGGGATAGGGTCGAGCGGGCAGGTTGTTGGGCGGCCGGCCGTCACAAGACGCGAGATTTCATCTGGAGAGAGAGGGGAGAAAGAGGTCAGAGCACAGGGTAGGGCAGTGTGAGCAGAACCAGCGGTGTTGTTTGACTTAGCAAACGAGGATCGGATGTCGTCGATCTTCTTTTCAAAATGGTTGACGAAGTCATCTGCAGAGAGGAGGAGGGGGGAGGGGGAGGAGGATTCAGGAGGGAGGAGAATGTGGCAAAGAGCTTCCTAGGGTTAGAGGCAGATGCTTGGAATTTAGAGTGGTAGAAAGTGGCTTTAGCAGCAGAGACAGAGGAGAAAAATGTAGAGAGGAGGGAGTGAAAGGATGCCAGGTCCGCAGGGAGGCGAGTTTTCCTCCATTTCCGCTCGGCCTTCCGGAGCCCTGTTCTGTGAGCTCGCATTGAGTCGTCAAGCCACAGAGCGGGAGGGGAGGACCGAGCCGCCTGGAAGATAGGGACATAGAGAGTCAAAGGATGCAGAAAGGGAGGAGAGGAGGGTTGAGGAGGCAGAATCAGGAGATAGGTTGGAGAAGGTTTGAGCAGAGGGAAGAGATGATAGGATGGAAGAGGAGAGAGTAGCGGGGGGGGGAGAGAGAGCGGAGGTTGGGACGGCGCGATACCATCCGAGTAGGGGCAGTGTGGGAAGTGTTGGATGAGAGCGAGAGGGAAAAGGATACAAGGTAGTGGTCGGAGACTTGGAGGGAGTTGCAATGAGGTTAGTGGAAGAACAGCATCTAGTAAAGATGAGGTCGAGCGTATTGCCTGCCTTGTGAGTAGGGGGAAGGTGAGAGGGTGAGGTCAAAAGAGGAGAGGAGTGGAAAGAAGGAGGCAGAGAGGAATGAGTCAAAGGTAGACGGGGGAGGTTAAAGTCGCCCAGAACTGTGAGAGTTGAGCCATCCTCAGGAAAGGAGCTTATCAAGGCATCAAGCTCATTGATGAACTCTCCGAGGGGACCTGGAGGGCGATAAATGATAAGGATGTTAAGCTTGAAAGGGCTGGTAACTGTGACAGCATGAAATTCAAAGGAGGCGATAGACAGATGGGTAAGGGGAGAAAGAGAGAATGACCACATGGGAGAGATAAGGATCCCTATGCCACCACCCCGCTGACCAGAAGCTCTCGGGGTGTGCGAGAACACGTGGGCGGACGAAGAGAGAGCAGTAGGAGTAGCAGTGTTATCTGTGGTGATCCATGTTTCTGTCAGTGCCAAGAAGTCGAGGGACTGGAGGGAGGCATAGGCTGAGATGAACTCTGCTTTGTTGGCTGCAGATCGGCAGTTCCAGAGGCTACCGGAGACCTGGAACTCCACGTGGGTCGTGCGCGCTGGGACCACCAGATTAGGGTGGCAGCGGCCACGCGGTGTGGAGCGTTTGTATGGTCTGTGCAGAGAGGAGAGAACAGGGATAGACAGACACATAGTTGACAGGCTACAGAAGAGGCTACGCTAATGCAAGGAGATTGAATGACAAGTGGACTACACGTCTCGAATGTTCAGAAAGTTAAGCTTACGTAGCAAGAATCTTATTGACTAAAATTATTAAAAATGATACAGTACTGCTGAAGTAGGCTAGCTGGCAGTGGCTGCGTTGTTGACTTTGTAGGCTAGCTGACAGTGGCTGCGTTGTTGACACTACACTAATCAAGTCGTTCCGTTGAGTGTAGTAGTTTCTACAGTGCTGCTATTCGGGGGCTAGCTGGCTAGCTAGCAGTGTTGATTACGTTACGTTGCGTTAAAAGAACGACAATAGCTGGCTAGCTAACCTAGAAAATCGCTCTAGACTACACAATTATCTTTGATACACAGACGGCTATGTAGCTAGCTATGTAGCTAGCTACGATCAAACAAATCAAACCGTTGTGCTGTAATGAAATGAAATGAAAAATGTGATACTACCTGTGGAGCGAAGCGGAATGCGACCGGGTTGTTGAGTGCGGAAGTTCTATTCAATAGACGTTGGCTAGCTAGCAGTGTCTCCTACGTTAAGGACGACAAATAGCTGGCTAGCTAACCTCGGTAAATTAAGATAATCACTCTAAGACTACACGCTCTAAACTACACAATTATCTTGGATACGAAGACAGCAAAGACAACTATGTAGCTAGCTAACACTACACTAATCAAGTCGTTCAGTTGAGTGTAATAGTTTCTACAGTGCTGCTATTCGGTAGACGGTGGACGTTTGCTAGCTGGCTAGCTGCTGGGCAGATAGCAGTGTAGACTACGTTAGGACGACGAAATACGAAGTTGCAATAGAAGTGCTGACTGTTTCACTTTGTTGTCCTCTTTCTTTTCCTTTTTCTTCTGTCCTTCTTTTGTCCTTATTTTGTCTTCCTTTCTTCTATTAACTAGATATTTTTTGTTGTTATTCTTTGTAAGCTAGCTAGCTTCTTCCAGGAGAGTCCCTAGCAACTGCTTAGCAGTAACAGGATTACTGAAATCAAAGAAGTCACTCTATTTGGAATTACAATGGCAGCTATCTTGAATACAATTGTGTTCTGCTAGAGGAAAGGTTTCCAGTACTGTTATACAGAATCATGGTTGGCATGGCCATCTTAGATCACCAAATATATCCTACTGTATTGAATTTCATGTTCCCCATTGTCTGTCTGTCTGTAGCATGTGCTCCTTCTCATTCCTGTCAGGAGCACTGAGCTTGTTAAAGACATGGTTGCCTGGGCAACAAGGATAATGTCTTAAAGGCAGAGACGTAATAAAACAACATCATTGTCTGTAACTAACAATTAGCAGTACTACAACTATTATCTAACTTACTTATTATGTCTGAGGAAAGTAGCATGGAGGGTTGTTGTTGGAAAATGTTGCATCAGTCCTTGTCTTATTAAAGATTGATGCAGAGCACCGTAGTTTCAGGTAATAAAATGACCATAACTTTTAAAGAGAGAATTCAGAAGAGACTATCATTGAAAATGCTATAAATATTTCTTAATTTACATATCTTCTTGATATTTCTACATTTTTCTTTTTACTTTTTCGTATTCTTGTTTTGTATTGCTAGGTATTACTGCACTGTTGTAGCTAGAAACACAAGCATTTCCCTGCACCTGCGATAACATCTGCAAATCTGTGTACGCGACCAATAAACTTTGATTTGAGATAGTATAACATGAAATGGCCATTCACTGGCAGCATGACTCAACTCATATACAGTAATGTCAGCTTCAGTTGTTCTGAGAGGTACTTGATTTCTGACCACGTCATGGATTGTTCAATTAAATATATTCTTATCAGTGCGGGTCAACAAGGGCCTTAAATGAGAAAGGGTGGAGGGTTTGTTTGGTATCGGGCCAATATGCTGTCTCCTCATCACCCCTGAATGTCTACTCTGCCTCTCCTCCTCAGCTCCGGAACTTCCCATTCTGGAGAGGAGAAACTGGCTCATCCACCTGCACTACATCCGCAAAGACTATGAGATCTGCAAGGTAGGCCCCCTGCCGCGCTGTCTCTCCCGGTGGTCCGATCCAGTCCCTGACTGTCATTCATTCCCCCTTGTTTAATGTGCATTGGTGTCACACTGACCTTTCTGTCAGCCTAGACAGCATGCAAGTAATGAATGAAGGCATCAAGGGCTCCCTCCCCTCACTTTGTCTTAGTGTCTTCTGCTGAGAAGACAGTGATGTAATCTTCTGTTTCAAGCTGTGTTCTGTCTGGAAATGTGAAAATGCTACTAGCGCATGCTATTTTTCTCCTACCCTGCATGCGTAGTTAAATAAATAAAATAATGAATGAACCCACTACACAATCTCAGAAGTACAGTTTTCTAACAACAGCTGTTATAACACTTGTTGTGGGTGAAATGGGAATGAACCAAGCATGTTGGTTTACTACAGGTAACTGCCAAAATAAAGGAAACACTTAAGTAAATGAGAGATACAAATATATTGAAATGGTTGATTCTACACAGGAGTGGTTCCTGAGTTAATTAAGCAATTAACATCCCATCATGCTTAGGGTCATGTATAAAATGTTTTGGCTACCATGGCCATGCCCCCCATAGGATGACAATGGCCCCATCCACAGGGAACGAGTGGTCACTGAATGGTTTGATGGGCATGAAAACTATGGAAACCATATACCATGGCCATCTCAGTCACCAGATCTCAACCTAATTGAACACTTACACTTATTGGAGATTCTGGAGCGACGCCTGAGACAGTGTTTTCCGCCACCATCAACAAAACACCAAATTATGGAATTTCTTGTGGAAGAATGGTGTCGAATCCCTACAATAGAGTTCCAGACAATTCTAGAATATATGCCAAGATGCATTGAAGCTGTTCTGGCTTGGGGTGGCCTCACGCCCTATTAAATCAAATCCAATTTTATTGATCACTTACACATGGTTAGCAGATGTTAATGCGAATGTAGCGAAATGCTTGTGCTTCTAGTTCCGACTGTGCAGTAATATCTAACAAGTAATCTAACAATTTCACAACAACTACCAAGTGTAAAGGAATGAATAAGAATATGTACATATAAATATATGGATGAGTGAAGGCTGAACGGCATAGGCAAGATGCAGTAGATGGTATAGAGTACAGTAAAAACAAATTAGTAATGTAGGATATTTAAACATTATATAACGTGGCATTGTTTAAAGTGACTAGTGATACATTTATTACATCCAATTTTTAATTATTAAAGTGGCTAGAGATGAGTAAGTATGTTGGCAGCAGCCACTCAATGTTAGTGGTGGCTGTTTAACAGTCTGATGGCCTTGAGATAGAAGCTGTTTTTCAGTCTCTCGGTCCCAGCTATGATGCACCTGTACTGACCTCGCCTTCTGGATGATAGTGGGGTGAACAGGCAGTGGCTCGGGTGGTTTTTCTCCTCTTTTTGGCCTTCCTGTGACATCAGGTGGTGTAGGTGTCCTGGAGGGCAGGTAGTTTGCCCCCAGGGATGCATTGTGAGGAGAGCCTTACGGTTGTGGGCGGAGCAGTTGCCATACCAGGCGGTGATGCAGCCCGAAAGGATGCTCTCATTTGTGCATCTGTAAAAGTTCGTTAGTGTTTTTGGTGACAAGCCAAATTTCTTCAGCCTCCTGAGGTTGAAGAGGTGCTGTTGAGCCTTATTCACCACGCTGTCTGTGTGGCTGGACCATTTCAGTTTGTCCGTGATGTTTACGCCGAGGAACTTAATGTGGATAAGGGGGTGTTCCCTCTGCTGTTTCCTGAAGTCCACGATCCTCTCCTTTGTTTTGTTGACGTTGAGTGTGAGGTTATTTTCCTGACACAACACTCCGAGGGCCCTCACCTCCTCCCTGTAGTGCATCTCGTCGTTGTTGGTAATCAAGCCTACCACTGTAGTGTCGTCTGCAAACTTGATGATTGAGTTAGAGGCGTGCATGGCCACGCTGTCATGGGTGAACAGGGAGTACAGGAGAGGGCTGAGAACGCACCCTTGTGGGGTCCCAGTATTGAGGGGTGGAGATGTTGTTTCCTATCCTCACCACCTGCGGTTGGCCCGTCAAAGTCCAGGACCCAGATGCACAGGGCGAGGTCGAGACCCAGGGTCTCAAGCGTAATGACGAGTTTGGAGGGTACTATGGCGTTAAATGCTGAGCTGTAATCGATGGACATAGGTATTCCTCTTGTCCAGATGGGTTAAGGGCAGTGTGATTGCGATTGCGTCGTCTGTGGACCTATTGGGGCGGTAAGCAAATCAGATTGGGTCTAGGGTGTCAGGTAGGGTAGAGTGATATGATCCTTGATTAGCTGGTCTGCGCATTGTCTGAGGACGTGGCTAGGGATGCCGTCTGGGCCGGCAGCCTTGCGAGGGTTAACACGTTTAAATGTTTTACTCACGTTGGCTGCGGTGAAGGAGAGCCCGCAGGTTTTGGTAACAGGCCGTGTCAGTGGCACTGTATTGTCCTCAAAGCGAGCAAAGACACTTTTAAAAGGTATTTTTTTACATTATTTTGCCAGTTACCTGTCTGTCTTAGTTGTCATAGGAATGCTTTCTGTCAATCACAAAATTGAGTGTAGCCAATGTATTAGTCTTCCTTGCCAGACTCATGGCACTCCACCCCAGTGTGTTGGCGATAGCGGCTGTGGGAAGAGACTACCAACTTAGGAAATACTGTTGATATTCAGTTCTTGCAATATTCTTGTAACATCAGTTTGCTCTAGGAGCAGAGATCATGTTTGTTGTTTCCCAAAGGCAATGATCAAAGAGCAGCTACAGGAGACCCAGGGAATGTGTGAATATGCCATATATGTACAAGGTAAGAAGCCATACTACATAACGTTCCACATCCCTCATCATATGTTCATCACGTTCAAACGGTTTATCCCAACCACAACAGAGCTCTGGTCTATTACAGTCAAAACCAAGCGTTAGATGTAACATTTCCTCCCCCCAAAAAGGCTTCTACCCCCTACTGTGCCTTAGAATTGAATATGTCGGTTTAATGCCTTTTCATGCTAACATAAAAGCCTGTTTTCTTGCAATGAAGCTCTAATCTTGCGTCTGGAGGGGCAGATCCAGCCATCCCTGGAGCTGTTCCAGAGTTGTGCCATTCTCAATCCCACCAGCCCCGACAACCTCAAACAAGTGGCCCGATCACTGTGAGTAGAGAGTACCCCTGCCTCAGCCCTGAGCCTGCCTGGGGGAGACACTGCTGTTGATCAGATCACTCTACAGGCCCAGGCCAGGAAAAGGTCATACAGAATATAATAATGATATAAGATTGTGTTCGTGCGGGGTTCCTTACAAGATCAAAGTAGTTTATATGGTATGAGGGATGGGAACTGTTCGGCATCCGCCTTGGTGATGCACGTCTACCATTTTGCAGCAGAATACCCACTGGACATTAGCTGATTTAGGAGATGTTGAATTTAGGGTTACTCTGTGCGTGTACTTCCATTTATAGTTGTTTATGCATCTTTTTGTCCTTCAGTTTTCTGTTGGGGAAACACAAGGCAGCCATTGAGGTTTATCATGAAGCTGGGAAGCTCAATGAGAAAGACTGGGTAAGAGAAAAGATTGTGGTTTCCTCTACTCGGGAGAGTTGCTTATTTTTGGCCTGTTCCTGTAACCATTGGCATCGTAAGATTTATCCATCAGCATTGCTCTTCCTGGATTTACACACTGCTTCTCAGCTATAGGGTTTAAGAGTGGAACAATGAACTATATGCATAGTCAGACATTTTAATTTGTGTTGTAGCTCCATATAGCCACTCTGATATGTTTCTCACTCCAGGAGATCAACCATAATCTGGGTGTATGCTATTCCTTCATAAAAGACTTCCAAAATGTAAGTATGAGCTGGATTTTGACACACTGTTCATAAGGAAGTAATTAGACTAAAGGGTTATTTTATCATTCAAATGTCAATATGAAATGGCGTCTCAGCCAGTGTACAAGTATTTGACGGTGGATGATGGAGTAGAGATACTGTATCTGTTGTATTCCAGTCTGAACAGCAGTTGAATGCAGCCCTGCAGTTGAAAAAACACGACAGGACATTCATGACACTGGGAAAGGTCCACTTGTTGGCGGGAGACACGGACAAAGCCATTGAAGTGTACAAGAGTGCAGTGGAGTAAGTTTGGATGTAGAGATTGTTAAAAGTTCAAACAAACTGTTCTAAAAGTTGGGAAACTTTGCACCACTTCTAATATGCCCTAGAAAATATCCTAAGGGACATTTGTTTTTTTAAAGAATTGTGAATAGGTGACATTTACAGAGAACATTCACTGTAATTAAGTTGTTTCAAAGAAGTTCATCCTCATGGAAGAAAATGTAGGTTTGTTGAAAGGTTGCTTTGTTATTAAAAACCCAATGTGTTAGTTTTTAATACTAGAGGAACAACTTTCACTGAACTTACATTATTCAAAAAACTGGAAGCACTAAAGCCTTCATTAGGGAATAGTTGTTTAATAATAGAGCGATGATAATATATACGAGTTTTAGACAACCTTCTCACAGTAATGATTATGCCGCAGAAGGGTAATTTTCCCTACATAGCTATTAATGATGTTCATTTAAGATGGAATAAAAGAGTAGTAAAAAATCCCTAAAGACGAAGAAAACATGCTGTGCTTTGAACAGTGGGATCTGTTCCTCGTTGTAATCACACTAGTTTTACATTTTCTACTCTAAAATTGTTGATTTCAATCAACTGAATCAGGCTCACTTATCATCTGACTGAAGGCCACTCATGGCCTTGTTCAACGTACTGTACAAAGTCCAAATCTATTTCAATACCCTCACCAGCATATTACTTAGAACGAAGCAATACATTTGTTTGTGCATCCATACTAGCAAATGGTATTTTAGTATGAGTAAGTCAGTATGGATATTAGTATGGATATAGGATCAAAGCCCAAATATTCATTAAATAATCGTCCTATCCAGGGCAGCGGAGGAAATAAGGTAATGGCAAAGGTCAGTGTATATATGGGGTCGCCTTTCCGTGTTCATTATTACTACTGCCTATTGGGTCAATTAATTCATCAAGATGCCCAGCTACTCGGTTTGCTTTTAATTAGACTAACCACTGTGAGCCTTAATTCAACCTCACCCCTCCTCTCAGGGCTCCTTCTTTAAGTCTTTTCTTCCCCCCAGTCATAATTAATACTCTGCAATTATGCTGAAACAAACCCATTAAATAATCAGCAAATTCCAAGCTCCGTTCTTCCATTTGCATTAGGCAAAGTGTATATAGACATTATTATGTGTAATTGCAGGCGTGAAGGTGATATTAGAGGTGTCTTTCCATCTGTATAGGTTCTCTCCAGAGAATGCAGAGTTGCTGACCACTCTGGGGCTCCTGTATCTGCAGGTGGGTCTGCAATCAACTCTGAACACACTCTTAAGAGTGGAATGTTTTTTTTATTATTCGGGAATGGGTTAGTATATTATGTTGTGTCCCCAAAAAATGTAAATTAAATTTTTCCAGAATGGTGATGTTTGTTCGCACTGATTGTTGATAATCTTTCACAGTTGGGAAAATACCAAAAAGCATTTGAACATCTCGGGAATGCACTTACTCATGACCCTAATAACTATAAGGTAAGTGGTCACCATTTTATGAGCTTGTTTTGTTTTTTATAAACCCCTGACACCAATTTACTGTATAACTGCAACATTGAATCTGATGTACTGTATGTGTATAATGTACTGTAGGCTTCCCCAACTGGCGACACAAATCCATTTTATTTGGCCGCCCAAGTTTTCTGAGTAAAAAATGTCTTTCCCCCAAAAATGTATGTGTATATATATAGATATAGATATATATATGGCACACCTTTTAATTGAAATGTATTCCAGGTGACTACCTCATGAAGCTGGTTGAGAGAATGCCCAGAGTGTGCAAAGCTGTCATCAAGGCAAAGGGTGGCTACTTTGAAGAATCTAAAATGTTTATTTGTTTAACACTTTTTGTGTTATTTCATAGTGTTGATCTCTTCACTATTATTCTACAATGTAGAAAATTGTAAAAATAAAGAAAAACCCTTGAATGAGTAGGTGTCCAAACTTTAGACTGGTACTGTAGTTGGTGATCCCTGCAGCTGAATCTAGTTGGTGATCCCTGCAGCTGAATCTAGTTGGTGATCCCTGCAGCTGAATCTAGTTGGTGATCCCTGCAGCTGAATCTAGTTGGTGATCCCTGCAGCTGAATCTAGTGTTTGATCCTTGCAGCTGAATCTAGCTGGTGATCCCTGCAGCTGAATCTAGCTGGTGATCCATGCAGCTGAATCTAGTTGGTGATCCATGCAGCTGAATCTAGCTGGTGATCCCTGCAGCTGAATCTAGCTGGTGATCCTGCAGCTGAATCTAGCTGGTGATCCAGCTGAATCAGCTGGTGAATCTAGCTGGTGATCCATGCAGCTGAATCTAGTTGGTGATCCCTGCAGCTGAATCTAGTTGGTGATCCCTGCAGCTGAATCTAGCTGGTGATCCCTGCAGCTGAATCTAGCTGGTGATCCCTGCAGCTGAATCTAGCTGGTGATCCCTGCAGCTGAATCTAGCTGGTGATCCCTGATGTACAGTATGTCAGTTATGTGTATGTGTCCCTACTAGGCCATCCTGGCAGCAGGCAGTATGATGCAGACCCATGGGGACTTTGATGTGGCCATGAACAAGTACCGCGTGGCAGCGTGCATGGTCCCCGAGAGCCCCCCGCTCTGGAACAACATCGGCATGTGCTTCTTTGGCAAGAAGAAATATGTAGCAGTGCGTATTCTCATATTTCATGTACTGTACATATAAAATGGTGTCAAGGACAGATGTATGTCATATGATAGATCAAATATGACAGACGTCATATCTTTCCATGGCATCAAAGGGGGCATACTAAGACTACAGTACCTCAAATGACATTTTAAGGACAGTTGTTGTTTTGTTGTCTAGCCATGTTAAACCCCTCTCCTTTCTGTGTGAACCAGGCCATCAGCTGCCTGAAGCGGGCCCACTACCTGTCTCCGTTTGACTGGAAGGTACTGTACAACCTGGGCCTGGTGCACCTCACCATGCAGCAGTATGCCTCTGCCTTCCACTTCCTCAGCGCTGCCACCAACCTGCAGCCCCACCTGGGAGAACTCTACATGCTACTAGCAGGTAACACTAGGCTGGCCTGGGAGAACTCTACATGCTACTAGCAGGTAACACTAGCCTGGCCTGGCCTGGGAAAACTGGCCTAATACATGCTACTAGCAGGTAACACTAGGCTGGCCTGGGAGAACTCTACATGCTACTAGCAGGTAACACTAGCCTGGCCTGGGAAAACTCTAATTGCTACTAGCAGGTAACACTAGGCTGGCCTGGGAGAACTCTACATGCTACTAGCAGGTAACACTAGCCTGGCCTGGTAGAACTCTACATGCTACTAGCAGGTAACACTAGCCTGGCCTGGGAGAACTCTACATGCTACTAGCAGGTAACACTAGCCTGGCCTGGGAGAACTCTACATGCTACTAGCAGGTAAAGGCTGGCCTGGAGAACTCTACCTGGCCTAGCAGGAGAACTTGGCCTGGTAGAGACTCCCATGCTACTAGCAGGTAACACTAGGCTGGCCTGGGAGAACTCTACATGCTACTAGCAGGTAACACTAGCCTGGCCTGGGAGAACTCTACATGCTACTAGCAGGTAACACTAGGCTGGCCTGGGAGAACTCTACATGCTACTAGCAGGTAACACTAGCTTGGCCTGGGAGAACTCTACATGCTACTAGCAGGTAACACTAGCCTGGCCTGGGAGAACTCTAATTGCTACTAGCAGGTAACACTAGCCTGGCCTGGGAGAACTCTACATGCTACTAGCAGGTAACACTAGCCTGGCCTGGGAGAACTCTACATGCTACTAGCAGGTAACACTAGCCTGGCCTGGGAGAACTCTAATAGCTACTAGCAGGTAACACTAGCCTGGCCTGGGAGAACTCTACATGCTACTAGCAGGTAACACTAGCCTGGCCTGGGAGAACTCTAATTGCTACTGCTAAATGGCATATATTACTAGCAGGTAACACTAGCCTGGCCTGGGAGAACTCTACATGCTACTAGCAGGTAACACTAGCCTGGCCCTGCCTGCTCCCATCTGAATTGGCTTTATGTGCCACTTTCCCCAGATACAGATCCAGCCTAGTCCTTTAAGTCCAAGACCAGGCTAAATCTGTGCCTAGGGCATTATGAGTACTATGTAACTTGCAACCTTAAATACTTGGTTCAAGGTACCACATTGCATTCCCTTATATTTACCCTGGAATAGTGTTCATGTAATGGGATCTGTTTTATAATGTGTTTATGGATGTTTACAGGTTTCTATAGGTTTTATAGGTTTAGTTTTTGTAGTTCCCACTGAACTGACCACTCTCCTCTTTCAGTTGCACTGACCAATCTGGAGGACGTGGACAATGCCAGGAGATCCTATGAACAAGCTGTGGCTTTAGACCAGTAAGTTCCTCCCAATCGAACTTCCATATAATTTGAACTTTTGTCCTGAGTCAATCCACGTAGTTCAAGTTGTGTTGAATGTAATTCATTTAAAATGAGACTGAGATACGATATTTCCACGAGCAGCACCGCAGGCCGAGGGGGAGGAGCAGAATCTGTGGATTGGTGTCAAACACAGGGTTTCCAGGTGTTTAATGCCATTCCATTTGCGCCGTTCCGGACATTATTATGTGCCATCCTCCCCTCAGCAGCCTCCTGTGATCAGAATACCTCATGCTTTAATGCTCTTAGTTGTTGCGGACATGAACCCAATATTACTGTTTACTTTGTACATCGCTGACTCTACCTTTGATTACTGATCTACCTATCTATCTCAAGCCCATCTGTTTTGACTGGCTCCGTGTTCCTCCCAGGTCCAACCCTCTGGTCAACCTGAACTTTGCCATTCTGCTGTACAACCACGGGGACAAGAAGGGAGCCCTGCAACAGTACCAGGAGATGGAAAGGAAAGTCAACATACTGAAGGACAGCAACACAGAGTTTGACCCTGAGGTACAATACAGTAGCTTCCTCTCTATACTCTGTCTGACATGGCACATACAGTGTAGGTCAAACACAGGAGGTTGGTGGATCCTTAATCGGGGAGAACAGGCTTGTGGTATTGACTGGAGTGGAATAAGTTGAATGGTATGAAATACATGGTTTGATGCCATTCCATTTGCTCTGTTTCTGGCCATTAATATGAGCCGTCCTCCCTTCAGCAGCTTCTTGTGAGCTCAAACTACTAATGGAAGAGAGAAACGTTTGCCAATGTTGCATTAACGTGATGTTGATGTTAATATGACGCATTTAATATAATACAGTATGGTCAGTATATTGTACCACATTCTCGCTTCGTCTTAATATCAACAACAATAAATGCCCTCTTCAATTTCTTGACTTTTCCAAATACAGCCATTTTGTTTCCTTAGCTAATGGACATGGCTCAGAAGATGGCCACTGCCTTGCAGGTGGGAGAGAGCCTGGAGTGGACCAAGCCGGTCAAAGACCCCAAGTCTAAGCAGCGCTCGGCTGGGGCCCCCAGTAAAACCCCTGGCAGCTCCCAGCAGCCGCTAGGCACCAACCAGGCCCTGGAGCAGGCCATGTCCTCCGCCGCAGGCTACAACAAGAGCATCACACTCCCCACAGGTAACACATCACACCATCCTTATATTTCTTTATACATTTTCCGTGATAGTTGGGTAAACGCTCGCTTAACATAGTGTTTACCCTCCACTACACTACTGGTAATTAACTAGGGAATATGAATGAGATAGATACGTGTCAAGTTAACATGATCTTGTCAGTAGACTGTTAACTTGAATCACATCTCTGAGAGCTCCTTGAAGTGTAACACCAATACAACATTAACTCTTTACAGAACACTGCGTATACTTAGTTACATTTTCAATATCTAATACCTGTCTCTCAGGAGTGTCCCCCCACAGCCAGCCCACGCCCCCCTCCCTGGCCTTGGAGGAGGAGCCTGATGTGGAGACCACCCCCACCCGAGCCCCTCAGCCAGAAGAGTCAGACCCCTCCACCACCATGCCCCCTCTGGCAGCCAAACCCAAAGTCAAGAAGAACAAGTAATAAAGCAAGAGCTGAACTAGACTAGACGTCCTGTATCTAGTCCACAGGCCGGTAGTGTATCATCACTCAGCTTATCTAGTCCACAGGCCGGTAGTGTATCATCACGCCCAGAATGTCACTCACTACAGGCCTATGGACTAGATAAGCTGAGTGACATTCTGGGCGTGATGATACACTACCGGCCTGTGGACTAGATAAGCTATCATCACTCCCAGAATGTCACTCAGCTTATCTAGTCCATAGGCCTGTAGTGTATCATCACTCAGCTTCTCTAGTCCATAGGCCTGTAGTGTATCATCACTCCCAGAATGTCACTCAGCTTATCTAGTCCACAGGCCTGTAGTGTATCATCACTCAGCTTCTCTAGTCCACAGGCCTGTAGTGTATCATCACTCCCAGAATGTCACTCTGTCTCTATCCATTTTAGTTTTCATCAAGAATAGTTAGTCGAAGGCCACAAGACGTTCACTAGCTTTTTGATTCAGCTTGTTACAAAGTGCTTTATGTTGCTCTTTCTTAATGGTCTTACTAACCAAGGTGAGCCAGTCTAATGACAGAGGTGTCATAATGAGTTGACTTCCTGATCAAAGGCCTTGACATGATCTCTTTTCAGTAGTTTCAGATACTTCCTCTGTTCAACTTTCTCTATCGGGACGTGTCAAATGCAGCATATGATTTTTTTTTACTTAGCCTTGGTCAGTGGCAGGTCTGGATTATTGTTCATAATGACACTAAATATACATTCCTCCATTTTAAGTAACCTCTAAGATATGACAATCATGAATGAGATGAGGGATAAATAAAGATTGTAGTGTTTTATACCTAATATATGGATTTATCATGGGCCTTTTTTTTACTATTGTTGAATTTTAAGATGTTAAGAAAATATGATGTTTGACAGAATAGATGTGTATTTATTGTTGAAAAATCCAAAGTGCCGTGAAGGTGATTGATAGTGTTCTGCTCTTTATTTTAGTCAGAGTAGTGTTGGGCTAAATGCGACACGGTTGGTTGGGTAAACCATGCTGGCGTGATGAGTAGCCTTGTCTGAGACTAAAAACTTGACTTAGCTCAGCGGCTAACAGTTGTGACACGCAGAACACTCATTTGTGTAAGTGTGTGTGAACACGCATGTAATATACAGGTAACTGACTAAATAAAAGATACATCAAATTAAATGTTATTTGTCATATGCGCCGTGTAAACCTTACCGTGAACAAGCCCTACCAACAATGCAGTTCAAGAAATAGTTAAGAAAATATTTACTAAATAAACGAACGTTTAAAAAAAAATCGAATCAAAAAGTAACACAAGAAATGTACATAACAATAACGAGGCTATATACAGGGGTTACTGGTTAGTCGAGGTAATTTGTAGAGACTATGCATAGATAAAAACAGCGAGTAGCAGCAGTGTAAAAACAAAAGGGGAGGGTCAATGTAAATGGTCCGGGTGGCCATTTGTGTCTTAATTAGGGAGTTTGGCCAGCTGCAATCTACCGGTGTCTGGAACTCTATCCGAGGGATGCGAAACCATTCTTCCAAGAGAAAATACATCATTTGTTGTTTTTATTGGTGAAAAACGCGGTCTCGGACGCCACTACAACATTTCCCATAAGTGTTCTATTGGGTTGATCTGCATTTTGTCCGTTTTTATAAAATCTATCCCGATTAAATGCATAGAAGTAGAATAGGACGAGAGTCCCAATTCTGATCAATAATTTGTCCGTTCCATTCATTATTTCTATGCATTTAATCCTATCCGATAACTTTTGAAAAACGGCCCCGGTGACAGATGACCATGGCATATGTGGGTGGGGGCATTGTCACCTACGGGGACATGGCCATAGTAGCAAAAATAATGGCATGCCCATAATTTTTAGACGTGACCCTAAGCCTGATGGGATGTTAATTGCTTAATTAACTCACACATGTGTGAAAACACCGGCTTACAATAAACATTGGCCTATTATGAATTTTATTTGCTCACCTCGCCCTATCGCGGCTCCTTCTGAAAAAGTCAATGAATGTTAATCGAGGAGAGTGAACGTGGATGGAATGCCGCGTGCTTAAATTTTAGACCGTTCTTCTCCACTCGTGCGTCATTAGGCAAGTGACGTTTACAGGGGTGGATCGCAAAATAAATGAAGTTGTACAATACATTTTATAGATAAAACAATAAGTAGCATATGGTTTTTAAACATGTGCATGTTTTTCCTCATCGGACAAAACAAAAGCTAATTCAAAGGGGGGTGTGGCAGATTTCAAAACTCTTCCGTGATAGGATACACATGAGTATCCTTGATGGAAGGTTTCTATCGAGGAGGGGGAGGACATTCTTACGTGCGTTTGCCTACTAACAAAGATGATGGATCTTCTTCTCTGCTACTAACTCATTGACACACTCCTCGACTACTTATCGGTTTCTGGGTCACGGAGGACGGTCTTTTGCTTAAACGAGAAAAAAACCCTGGTATCCCGAATTTACTCAAGTGTTTCCATTATTTTGACAGTTACCTGTACATTCATTATACCTTACCTCAGACACACAGCTTCTGCAGTGTTTTGACTTGCCAGTAGGGAGCAGTGTTGGATCAGGACGGTATACAGTATCTACACTGAGTGTACAAAACAACTCAATATTAGGAAGTTGTTCTTAATGTTTTGTACACTCAGTGTATGTCTGTCTGAATAGTACTACCTATTTACAAGGACAACTGGCATTTGCTCTGTTTTTCATCTGGTCAAGAAGTTATAGTATACTGCAGTCTAGAACCAATGTATTTTTCTGAAACAGCACAATCCTAACAAATGCCACACTTGGAATGTCTGACTGAGGAATGAGAATGTTGGCTTGTTTGACTAGGAGAGAGCTAGTATGGGAGTGTTTGGAATGAGATAGTAAATGCCTGGCTCGGTAAAGGACTGTAAAATGCCAAACCTCATGGATATTGGAAAACAGTAATGAATGTAAATCATGTGTATGTATTGACAAAGGGTACCACACACTGGCAATTTGAATCCTTGAGGAGCGTGGGATGGGCATGTTGATAAGGCCATTCAGAGTATTCATAATTCCATCTCTGATTTGCTTATTTGAATTTATAATAAATACTCATATATCCAAAAATCATAACGACGATCAAACCGCATCACTTACCAACTCTTAAAATGACCAGTCTGGAAGGTCTCTGAGAGAAACCAAAGCAGCCAGTTGTTTTGTGTCTGCACGTCATCGCCAAGGACAAGGTATAATAGAAAACAAAGGTTACGTATATAACCACGGTTATGTGAGCTATATGGATCACTCCAATATATTGGTATCACCCTGTGGCGGAGGGATACATCCGAGGTGAGGATTTACACCTGTGTCACAGCTGGGGTCCGCCCCTATATATAGAACCCATGACCGTGACACACGTTCTCAACATCATTTTTGAGGCGACTCTAGCACCGCAAAGGATTGGAGTGATCCATATAGCTCACATAACCGTGGTTATGCATAACCTTCATTGTGTTTCACTATATTGGATCACTCCAATATATTGTTATACCCATACCAGATTAGTCGGTGCTAGAGGGACCTGGTCAGCCAGCTGCACAGTCCCAATGTGGGACCCGAGATGCAGGGGCTGTCAATGTGGAAGGGGGGTCCCGGCACAGTCCCCGGAAGGGGAGGCGACACCCAGGAACGCTGAACCAACCGCAGAAGGAGGTGCCACATTTACCCGACAGTACCTACTAAAGGTGCAAGAGGAAGCCCAGCTGGCCGCAGAACTTATATCAGCTAGTGGCACTCATCTCAGTTGTGCCCAGGACTCAGCCACACCTCGTGTTGAATGTGCCACCACAGATCCCAGCACTGTCCTCCCAGCCAGGCGGTATGCTGTCGTAATGGTGTCCACAACCCAGTGAGGGAGCCTCTGCTTTGATAGCCCAGCCCCCAGGGCTCTCTCACCGTAGCAGACAAACCGTGGTGACGGTTGACCATCACACCTGTCAAAGGGAAGCCATAAGTTCAGCCAAGCCAACAAGGCCACGGAGCAGGGCTCCGATGCCCTGGGAGAGCTTATGTCGTGACCCACTTGGAGGAATAGGAACCCGGTGAGGGATAAATTACCCAGTAACTCTGCAAAAAATGGGGAAGACCCGTGTGGGAAAAACTGCAATATTACCTTTAATATCCAAGCAGTAAAAGCAGCAACATATGATGGAGTAACTCCGTTAAGGAACTCCAAAGTTAATGTCTCAAAGTAGTGGAAGTCCACCACGATACTCTTACACTCTGCAAGGGTAAGAACAAGAAAAACCCCTGCAGGATAATTAGCAAAGAATGTAGGTTGCTTCATGTTTATAGCAATTCACAACACACATATAGAACAAGCCAGTGGGCAAGTTGTGTAAGGTAAATGACTGTTTGTGGCAGCAAGAGTCACCATACTAATGGACACGGACTTGTAGTGTAACACGAACAAAACACAAGTACGACAAAC
Organism: Oncorhynchus gorbuscha; assembly: GCF_021184085.1. Lineage (NCBI taxonomy): Eukaryota > Metazoa > Chordata > Actinopteri > Salmoniformes > Salmonidae > Oncorhynchus > Oncorhynchus gorbuscha. The sequence goes on from NW_025747605.1 coordinate 26,057, forward strand.
CGCTCTCAGCGAGTGGAGCACTCAAGAGGAGGGGCTGGCCATGTGGCCAGCAGCTCCAGGTTGCAAACAGCCAGTGAGTATACTTCCATGCAAGATATTAGTTACCAGGGACTGACCAAGCGAATTTCAGAAAGTTTGTACCTCAAGCCATATGGACGTCCGCCGAGAAAATGAAAGAGAACGTGTGTCACGGCCATGGGGTCTATATATAGGGGCAGACCCCAGCCGTGACACAAGTGTACATGGGAGTAAATCTGTAAATCCTCACCCCGGATGTATCCCTCCGCCGCAGAGTGATACCAATATATTGGAGTTATCCAATATAGTGAAACATAACAACTTGATATGAAGCTCACGTAGGATGTAGTTTCTCTGTTATTAGCTGGACTGGGTGGTTGGGTTGTGGCTGGACTCTGTTATCTGCTAATAATGTCTGAATGCAGTGTTTCCTGTATCATTACAATTCACTTTGTTGCCCCAAGGCCAAAATGTTTGATATGCAGCCATGAATGTTGGTTCAAGGACCTCTGTAGCCCTTCACAGAAACCCTACGGACCAAGCACTTGAATGATACTGAATTTTGAATCATTTTCTTCTTGTACTTAATGTACTCTTGTCTTATTTCATCTGATATAATGGATGACCAACGATCACATTACATATAAACTCTCCTTGTTCCAACTACACCCACCACCACGAAATTAGATTGGATTCAATCTAACAGGCTTTAACTCTTGACCCGGGCTAAATTTATTCTCCAAAACGACTGAGTTAGTTATTCTGTCGCCAACTAAATAAAAGACTCCATGGATTAACTGTTCAACCTCTCCAATTTCTGATTTAAATTGTGTTTCTGTTAATAATTCCGATTTAATTGCTGATTGCTACGATTGCCTCATTTCAACTGGATTTCATTGCATTACAAAATACCTTGGTGTGTTTTTCCTGGGTACAGGCCCAGAGCTCTGGTTTATGAACTAAATCTCCCAAATTGAAGCTGAAGTCTCGGGTGGAGAGATGTCCATTTCAGAGCGTGACTTTGTGCTTGATTGGAGCCAAAACCCCCAAGACCCTTTGGGTCCTCTTTAATGAGATTGATGACCTTGCCTGAGATGAGCTTTCCACCACAGCCCTGTGTTTACTGCCTGCTAAAAAAAACTGATGAGGAAAGGCTAAGCTGCGCGTGTGTGTTTCACACGTCATGGGCATCAACTTTAACTTGCTGTCACGTTCAACCAATGAAAGCTGGTGAAATCTTCAAAAGCTATAGATGGAAACTACATATATTTCTTCTCTAGGCTATCTATTTGGTTTGGAAGGATGCACTTTCACACCTGTCTATTGATAATCAGTGACCCACAACCTTGTTCCTGAAGAACTAAAGGGAATGCAGGGTTTTGTTCCAACACAGCAGTAACACACCTGGGTCGCATTCAGGATCCATGTTGCAGAGGAGTAATGGCATCTGTTAGAAGGCAATGACTTACGACTGCGTACAACACAACTTTTTAAGCTAATTTGACACACTCACATCAAATTGAGTAGTTGTGTGTAATGTCTTACCTCGAATATTCAAGAGCATTGGATGATCTGTACAAAGTGTCTTTGAGAAAAATTTCAAATCAAATGTACCAGTAGATGTATTGCTACAATCGTAAAAAGCTCTAAGGAAATTCTCAATAACCCAAGGCTGTAGTCGTAATATTGCCGACGTCGCTATGATCCATGACGATGGGTCATGTTTATTGCTGAGATGAAATAGCTTTACATTCCATGGCAGAATACTGTACACCATATCATGATCAGGAGCTACAATGATAGGCTGCTTCCTCTCCAAGACCATGTTGATCAGTGGTGCTGTAAAAGAACACAACCAGTCGGCTGTGGATCAACCAATGGATCTCTTGGCTTCAATCAAGATTTTGTGTGTAAATAAGTATTTTGATGGTAACATATATTTTTCTCTATGTGGAATAAAATATAGGCCTGTAATTTAGTCTTTTACCCCATGTCTTATGATGAGTCATTCACAACAGCCTACCTACTCTCCTTGTCAAATTATCTTCCTCTCGTTGCTTTAACCTGGGCTCGAACCAGGGCCCTCTGACCTCATAGACACATGATGGCAACCAGGAAGTAGCGCTACAAAAGTCTCAACCAAGGGAAACAACTGGGTTGTTTCACCAATTCGGTGCCTTTTTGAGAAGTGTAACTTGGTTAATTCTCATAATTTGAGGATGCTGTCATAAAGAGAATATGGTCAACTTAGTCCCCATAAAGGCAGGAACCTAGGAAGAAACCTAGAGAGGAACCAGGCTATGAGGTGTGGCCGTAACAGGGTTGACGATTTCATCTTAAATCAGACATAATCCCCTTGTGACAGGGGAAATGGAAGCTTTTTGTTTACAACAGGGAGGGGCAATTGAATGCAAGCATTACAAAACTAATTTCAAATGAATGTCTAGCCTGTCTATCTATGGGTAACGGGGTTGATGTGTTATTCTAGCCTGTCTATCTATGGGTAACAGGGTTGATGTGTTATTCTAGCCTGTCTATCTATGGGTAACGGGGTTGATGTGTTATTCTAGCCTGTCTATCTATGGGTAACGGGGTTGATGTGTTATTCTAGCCTGTCTATCTATGGGTAACGGGGTTGATGTGTTATTCTAGCCTGTCTATCTATGGGTAACAGGGTTGATGTGTTATTCTAGCCTGCCTATCTATGGGTAACAGGGTTGATGTGTTATTCTATCCTGTCTATCTATGGGTAACAGGGTTGATGTGTTATTCTAGCCTGTCTATCTATGGGTAACAGGGTTGATGTGTTATTCTAGCCTGTCTATCTATGGGTAACAGGGTTGATGTGTTATTCTAGCCTGTCTATCTATGGGTAACAGGGTTGATGTGTTATTCTAGCCTGTCTATCTATGGGTAACAGGGTTGATGTGTTATTCTAGCCTGTCTATCTATGGGTAACAGGGTTGATGTGTTATTCTAGCCTGTCTATCTATGGGTAACAGGGTTGATGTGTTATTCTAGCCTGTCTATCTATGGGTAACAGGGTTGATGTGTTATTCTAGCCTGTCTATCTATGGGTAACAGGGTTGATGTGTTATTCTAGCCTGTCTATCTATGGGTAACAGGGCTGATGTGTTATTCTAGCCTGTCTATCTATGGGTAACGGGGTTGATGTGTTATTCTAGCCTGTCTATCTATGGGTAACAGGGTTGATGTGTTATTCTAGCCTGTCTATCTATGGGTAACAGGGCTGATGTGTTATTCTAGCCTGTCTATCTATGGGTAACAGGGTTGATGTGTTATTCTAGCCTGTCTATCTATGGGTAACAGGGTTGATGTGTTATTCTAGCCTGTCTATCTATGGGTAACAGGGTTGATGTGTTATTCTAGCCTGTCTATCTATGGGTAACAGGGTTGATGTGTTATTCTAGCCTGTCTATCTATGGGTAACAGGGTTGATGTGTTATACTCAACCCACTCAGTTTTCCACAACAAAACACCAGAAAATGGCCAAAAAGAGTAGAACCAGCTCACTTGTTTTTACTCTGATTTCACTATTAGATGTTCAATGTTTAAAAAAATCTGTGTCACGCCTTGACCTTAGTTATCTTTGTTTTCTTTATTATTTTGGTTAGGTCAGGGTGTGACGAGGGTGGTTTGTGTAGTTTTTGTATTATCTAGCGGTTTTTGTATATCTAGGTGGTTATATGTCTATGGTTGCCTAGATTGGTTCCCAATCAGAGGCAGCTGTTTATCGTTGTCTCTGATTGGGGACCATATTTAGGTAGCCATATTCTTTAGGTATTTTGTGGGTTATTGTCTATGTGTAGTTGCCTGTCAGTATTCGTGTCTCATAGCGTCACGTTTGTTATGTTGTTTTGTATAGTTTGTTCAGTGTTTATTCTTCACTAAAAGAAGTATGTATTCTTATCATGCTGCGCCTTGGTCTCCTCGTTATGACGAACGTGACAATATATATATATATATTTATAAAGGAATAGTTTCACCATATTTAAACAAGTTCAGTTCACGTTTCAGGGGTCACCTTAAAATGAGGAACATGTTTTTTTAAACTTTAAACTGGGGGGTCTCCCGAGTAGCGCAGTGGTCTATGCATCGCAGTACTAGCTGTGCCACTAGAGATTCTGGGTTCGCGACCGGGCGGCACACAATTGGCCCAACATCGTCCGGGTTAGGGGACATCTTGTCGGCAGGGATGTCCTTGTCCCATTGTGCACTAGCGACTCCTGTGGCAGGGCGGGCGCAGTGCACGCTGAGATGGTTGACAGGTGTACAGTGTTTCCTCCGACACGTTAGTGCGGCTGGCTTCCGGGTTAAGTGGGCATTGTGTCAAGAGTGTAACTACCAATTGAGGAGAAAAGGGGGGGGGGGGAAATAATTGGATACCACAGAATTGGGGAGAAAAGGGGGGGGAATAATAACTCTAATCACACTATTATTTAATCGGTAACACTTCATTTTAAAGGGTCTTATTAGTGTAATTGCAGGTGTAAATACAGTGTAGCAAGCCTTGCATTTAACTGCAACAACCAGTGGTGGAAAAAGTACTCCATTTCATATAAGGTAAAGATACTTTTCATATAAGGTAATAGAAGTATATTTAAAACTAAATACTTTTAGACTTTTACTCAAGTATTATTTTACTGGGGATTTTTACTTTTACTTAAGTATCTAAAAGTAAATATAATTGCAAAAATATACTTAAGTATCAAAAGTAAAAGTATAAATCATTTCACATTCCTTATATTAAGCAAACCATACGGCACCATTTTCTTGTTTAAAAAAATATATATATAAATAGTATAGTACAGATATACCCCCCAAAAACGACTTAAGCAATAAAATGCAAATTAATTACTTAAAAATCATACAATGTGATTTTCTGGATTTTTGTTTTAGATTCTGTCTCTCACAGTTGAAGTGTATCTATAATAAAAATGACAGACCTCTACATGCTTTGTAAGTAGGAAAACCTGCAAAATCGGCAGTGTATCAAATACTTGTTCTCCCACAGTATATATAAATAGTATAGTACAGATACCCCCCAAAAACCTCTTAAGTAGTACTTTAGTTTAAAGTATTTTTACTTAAGTACTTTACACACCTGGTAACAACCAATAGTTACAGAGTAATAACAACATGTAACTGATAGTAATTACAGTCTAATTACAATGAATGCTTGTTATCATGCTTGTTGCAAATAGGCAGGTTCCCACCACATTGACAAACAGTGTTTTGTTTGTTCTCAGCTGCATTCCGATTCAGTAACAGCGATCACAAAGGTTTATTTTTGGGGCAAGCGCTAGCAACAACACTGAGTGGAGATATAGTTTGAACAGTGCACATTCAAGGGTAAGTAATCAGAGCATATTGGGCTTAGGCTCTAATCTCTCAGACACTCAGCGCATCCACAAGGGATCACAACCTGTGTGACAGTTGTTACTGTACGCAGCCGAGAAGAAGTGAAATACAGAGTTGTTGAATGTAGTGGAAACCTGCCTATTTGTTACAAGCATGGTAACAAGCATTCATTGTTACACCTCTGTAATTACATACCGCAATTACTACCAGTTACATGTTGTTATTACTCTGTAACTATGAGTTGTTACAGTTAACTACAATACTTACACATGCACATGCCTACACTGTACTACAGTCCCATTAAAATGAAGTGCTACCCAATCGTTTTCACAAATTACTTTGTAAAGGCAATTTTTTAACTAGGGCTTTAAAATGATGGTGAAAACTTTGAGAAATTGTAGGGATGTGGGTTAAAATCTTCCTGGAAGTCCAGGGGGGTGCATGAAGGGACGTGTCAAAATCCTGACTTGAATATAACAGGCTTTTAAAAATCACAATTTGTATATAGAGGTAGCAATTAAGGATTCTACCCTTTCCTTTAACTGCTAAAACACATTTAGTCCCCCAAATCGCTGTCTTTTAAGTTTAGTCTGTGACGCAAACCTGTGTTTTGGATTAGGCAGAAAACTGATGTATTCCAACCTTGGGTTGGAATACAAAAAGTCAAGTAGCCTAAACCTCATATCGGCACAGTGCACTTCCACATAATTAATCCGCCTAGCTTCAGTGGCTTTATCTCATATTTCATGATGACACTAATAATGCCTAATTTTATAATGTTACAAAATCTTGGCTGGTGTTTAAACATGTCATTTAGCTGGTGTAATGGTGCGTATAATTTATTTTCATTTTAATCGCCTCGTTTTTTCATCAGGGAAACCAAGAAGCTAGTCTTTGCATCTTATTAACGAAGCTTTCTTGATTAAGGGACTGTTGTTGTTTTTAAGAGATACTATTTACTTCTCGGCTCTGCCTTCCAAACTCACCCCGTCTCGCAGAGTAGGCCTAGACTCACAGCCCCCCTGCAGGCTGCTCAGTGGAGTGGCTTTATCAGTGTGAGTTCTCTCCTCTCCCCCTCGTCTTGATCGTCTTGAAGTGTCAGCCGCAGGCTACGAGTGACAGTCACAAATAACAACCTACCAGAGTCTCTGAAATGAAAGACCCAATTCATTAGAGCTCTACTGCTCACTCTCAACAGAATGGTTCACTTGTTTATTTGTTTACTGATAGAACCACTTTAGTCTGTATTGTGTGGCTGTATGGGTATAGCAACAGGAAAGGGAGAGCTATACAGGTTCATGCACTTTGCTGGAAACAATACCTGCAAACATTCAAAGTTCCATCCTGCATACATCTCAACCAAGGTAATAACAATATAATACACTTCAGTTTAGTTCAGTTTCCCCTACAGCCCTATACTAACCGTCTAGCATCTCCAAACATCCCATGTGAAATCCAACTCTCTGATTCACAGGCCCATTATGTCTTCAATGTCACCTTCAAGTTTATATTCTATATTTGGATCCCATGTCTCCAACATGGTCAAAGAATCCTGCTGCTTAAAAGAGCGGATTATCCCCTTTGGCCGTTTTGAACAGGGAGCGTGAAGTTCCCTTTGATGGTAGTTTAAGCAGTACTTAGATTACAATGATATCACAAAGCCTGCTGACTATGAAGAACACGATCAGAGGAAAGGCAGGGGATCCTTTTCTGCTGTTTACAGGAAAACTTTATTTGAACTCCCAGTCATACAGTCTACAAAGTATGAAGTGTGACATTGCAGATGTTATGAGCTGTTGTGAGAGTTGTTTGTTGGTTTTGGAAATGGCTGTCATGCCATGTCAGTATGTCTCAAGTCTCTCCACAATGTTACTTGTTATAAAGCGTTCTTGTAACAGTATGATTTGTAATGGCCTGACATGATGCGTGAAGGCTACTACGTGCCTGGCCGATGGCTCCACACACTTCCAAATGAAGATGACTTATATTTGCAGCTGATTGAGTTCATCACGAGCAGCTGCCAGAGAATGTCACAAGAGACTGAGTTGGTGAGGAGAAAGGTATTGACTTGTGTGACATAACTAACCTGTGGTCAACATACTTGTGGAATATGTACCTGTACGACCTCCGCCTGGAAGAACATCTGCTGTGAGCAACGACCCTGGAAGCTTACAGGCTAAAAGTAAACCAGCCTCCTTTTGTATGAACTTGTTCTTTAAGGTAACTACCAGTAGTTCAGTATTCGAGTGGGACTTTCAGTTAGGCAAGGTGAGGAGCTACATTTATCTTTATGCTATCCAATCCTTTCAGATCTATACAAGTGTCTAGGGGGTTAGGGACTGGTTTCAGATCTATTCAAGTGTCTAGGGGGTTAGGGGCTGGTTTCAGATCTATACAAGTGTCTAGGGGGTTAGGGACTGGTTTCAGATCTATTCAAGTGTCTAGGGGGTTAGGGACTGGTTTCAGATCTATACAAGTGTCTAGGGGGTTAGGGACTGGTTTCAGATCTATTCAAGTGTCTAGGGGTTAGGGGCTGGTTTCAGATCTATACAAGTGTCTAGGGGTTAGGGACTGGTTTCAGATCTATTCAAGTGTCTAGGGGTTAGGGACTGGTTTCAGATCTATACAAGTGTCTAGGGGTTAGGGACTGGTTTCAGATCTATTCAAGTGTCTAGGGGGTTAGGGGCTGGTTTCAGATCTATACAAGTGTCTAGGGGGTTAGGGACTGGTTTCAGATCTATTCAAGTGTCTAGGGGGTTAGGGACTGGTTTCAGATCTATACAAGTGTCTAGGGGGTTAGGGACTGGTTTCAGATCTATTCAAGTGTCTAGGGGGTTAGGGGCTGGTTTCAGATCTATTCAAGTGTCTAGGGGGTTAGGGGCTGGTTTCAGATCTATACAAGTGTCTAGGGGGTTAGGGGCTGGTTTCAGATCTATACAAGTGTCTAGGGGGTTAGGGACTGGTTTCAGATCTATTCAAGTGTCTAGGGGGTTAGGGACTGGTTTCAGATCTATACAAGTGTCTAGGGGGTTAGGGACTGGTTTCAGATCTATTCAAGTGTCTAGGGGGTTAGGGACTGGTTTCAGATCTATTCAAGTGTCTAGGGGGTTAGGGACTGGTTTCAGATCTATTCAAGTGTCTAGGGGGTTAGGGACTTTGGCTGGTTTCTCAGCGGGGCCAGAGTTTCATAGGAAGCAAACATATCCAATCCCCCTCCATGCCACTCCTCAGATTCCTATATATTTTTATGAGATATGATATCAATAACAACAGGACTGTAATGTGGTGCGTGCTGGTGGCAGGGAAGTCAGACGCAGGAGAATGAACTGGGTAAAAACTGAGCTGTTTAATATACATTCAGCGGAAGTCGTGACAAGGCCTCTCTCTCTATCTATCCATCCACCTGAATATCTCTCTTTCTGTTATCAGTCTCAGAATAAAACCTGTGTTCTATTTCTCTTTTCAGATTCCATTAACATCTCTCTCAGCCTTGTAGAGAAATATAGTGTGTTGTCTCAGACTGGAGGAGGGCAGAGGCGTGGCAGTGTAAACCAGCATGTCAGTCATGTTGACTGAGCTGTCGGTCAACAACATGGAGGCAATGAGTCAGGACCACTAAACTTAACAGGAAGATCAGGTCAACAACATGGAGACAATGAGTCAGGACCACTAAACTTAACAGGAAGATCAGGTCAACAACATGGAGACAATGAGTCAGGACCACTAAACTTAACAGGAAGATCAGGTCAACAACATGGAGGCAATGAGTCAGGACCACTAAACTTAACAGGAAGATCAGGTCAACAACATGGAGGCAATGAGTCAGGACCACTAAACTTAACAGGAAGATCAGGTCAACAACATGGAGGCAATGAGTCAGGACCACTAAACTTAACAGGAAGATCAGGTCAACAACATGGAGACAATGAGTCAGGACCACTAAACTTAACAGGAAGATCAGGTCAACAACATGGAGGCAATGAGTCAGGACCACTAAACTTAACAGGAAGATCAGGTCAACAACATGGAGGCAATGAGTCAGGACCACTAAACTTAACAGGAAGATCAGGTCAACAACATGGAGACAATGAGTCAGGACCACTAAACTTAACAGGAAGATCAGGTCAACAACATGGAGGCAATGAAGTCAGGACCACTAAACTTAACAGGAAGATCAGGTCAACAACATGGAGGCAATGAGTCAGGACCACTAAACTTAACAGGAAGATCAGGTCAACAACATGGAGGCAATGAGTCAGGACCACTAAACTTAACAGGAAGATCAGGTCAACAACATGGAGGCAATGAGTCAGGACCACTAAACTTAACAGGAAGATCAGGTCAACAACATGGAGGCAATGAGTCAGGACCACTAAACTTAACAGGAAGATCAGGTCAACAACATGGAGGCAATGAGTCAGGACCACTAAGCTTAACAGGAAGATCAGGTCAACAACATGGAGGCAATGAGTCAGGACCACTAAGCTTAACAGGAAGATCAGGTCAACAACATGGAGGCAATGAGTCAGGACCACTAAACTTAACAGGAAGATCAGGTCAACAACATGGAGACAATGAGTCAGGACCACTAAACTTAACAGGAAGATCAGGTCAACAACATGGAGGCAATGAGTCAGGACCACTAAACTTAACAGGAAGATCAGGTCAACAACATGGAGACAATGAGTCAGGACCACTAAACTTAACAGGAAGATCAGGTCAACAACATGGAGGCAATGAGTCAGGACCACTAAACTTAACAGGAAGATCAGGTCAACAACATGGAGACAATGAGTCAGGACCACTAAACTTAACAGGAAGATCAGGTCAACAACATGGAGACAATGAGTCAGGACCACTAAACTTAACAGGAAGATCAGGTCAACAACATGGAGGCAATGAGTCAGGACCACTAAACTTAACAGGAAGATCAGGTCAACAACATGGAGACAATGAGTCAGGACCACTAAACTTAACAGGAAGATCAGGTCAACAACATGGAGACAATGAGTCAGGACCACTAAACTTAACAGGAAGATCAGGTCAACAACATGGAGACAATGAGTCAGGACCACTAAACTTAACAGGAAGATCAGGTCAACAACATGGAGGCAATGAGTCAGGACCACTAAACTTAACAGGAAGATCAGGTCAACAACATGGAGGCAATGAGTCAGGACCACTAAACTTAACAGGAAGATCAGGTCAACAACATGGAGACAATGAGTCAGGACCACTAAACTTAACAGGAAGATCAGGTCAACAACATGGAGGCAATGAGTCAGGACCACTAAACTTAACAGGAAGATCAGGTCAACAACATGGAGGCAATGAGTCAGGACCACTAAACTTAACAGGAAGATCAGGTCAACAACATGGAGGCAATGAGTCAGGACCACTAAACTTAACAGGAAGATCAGGTCAACAACATGGAGGCAATGAGTCAGGACCACTAAACTTAACAGGAAGATCAGGTCAACAACATGGAGGTAATGAGTCAGGACCACTAAACTTAACAGGAAGATCAGGTCAACAACATGGAGGCAATGAGTCAGGACCACTAAACTTAACAGGAAGATCAGGTCAACAACATGGAGGCAATGGGTCAGGACCACTAAACTTAACAGGAAGATCAGGTCACCTGTTCTATTGAGATGTTTTCCTTCCTAATCATAGGAAGCCTGGACTTCCAAGACTACTTGCTTCCTTATTTCCCTTTGACTGGTCTGATAGAAACATATTTGGAAGTATGGTTTCCACTTCAACAAGACAACATGCATAGCTATAATATGTTCCTAAACAGGTGGCTCATGGAAAGTCCTATTGATGCTTTTTGTAAATAAAAGACCCCATTACTGTTTGGACAATAATGTCACATTGCATTACCATTGCTAGTGCCCATCGCAGCAATATATAGTCCTTAACTGTTGACAGTTTTCTCCTGGACTTTGATGGTCCTTTGATTGGGTCAGTTTGGGATTGAATGAATCTGTGTTTATGGCCATATGACTATGTACATTTACCCCGGAGAAGAAGTCAATACCACCACACACCAGTGATGATGGACCAGTGGTTGGAGCACTGACATGTACACTGTATGGTAGGAGTGTTGATATTCAGATATCATTTGGAGTTGCGACAAGAATACTACATGTGCTGCATGTTTTTCCAATAATTTATGGTCAAGAGGAATAATAATGGCATTAATACACAACCATAATGTTTGTCTTTATGGTCTCGATAAAAACTAATCTCAACAAGGCCCCACAATGCATTATCAATGACCTCATCATAACAGAATATGACACTGTTCTATCATCATATTCTGATAGGCAACATAACACCGCCATTTCTTTCAATTGCAAATAAATGAAAGACAGAAACACTAATAGTGTTTCAGAGTAGAGTAGAAACACTAATAGTGGAGAATTCATACAATTCATCTTTCTCCACAGTTCTGTCCCTGGCAATGGTCTCTAAGAGCAGATATCTCCATCTTGGATATGACTTGACAGTTTCCTGCTGATACTGTGCAATTAGGAGAAATGGCCAATCTTGTATTTAGCATGTTATTCTTCTTGTATTTTTTCTCCTCTCCACTGGGCTGTTGGCTTAATGGTGTTTCTTATTAGGCTTCTGGTTTGGACAATTTGAGTGGAGAACAAGTGTTGTTATAATGAGTCTGTCGGTTGCAGACAGCAGCTCTCAAACACCAGGGGAACAGACACCATCTATTCTACAAGACACCAAAATGTACAGTACATGTCTGAACACTGGATAACAGAAGCTACAAAGATATAGTGAAATTCTGTCATAAATAGGCTACTTCAGATGTCAGAGACATGCACATCATATTCAACAAAATGATTGAAAGGAATGAAGAAACCCAATCATTTATTTAAGTCACATTGATCTGACTGGCTATAAGAATCAACCAATAACCAGGTATTGCTTCGTCTGAAGACACTCAATTATCAGCTTAATTGCATCTTAATTAGGCTAGATGTGTCTCTAAGTCAATGATATGTCAGACCGTGACTTGTGCATGTTGTATTAAGTTATAAATGTGCCAAGAGAGGCACTAATAATTCCTAGCTTGATCTCGACCAATTACTCCAAATCCAAAGTCACTTTGGCTACTTCCCAAAATGGTGGCTGCAGACAGTAGTACCGACTCATAAAATATCCAAGCTCAGAGAGCTCAGTGCTTGTGGGTGAGGTGAGGTATAGGACAGGACAGAGGACATTGCAGCTCGTGCTCTGAATCGTGAGAACACTTGAGGTAAGGAAGAAGTTGACGTCTCCGGGTGTGTTTGTATTTATGGATGCAGTGAGTGAGTAGAGAGATGTGCTCGTCTGGCCCTGGAGCACCAAGCAGTGAATAATGGAAAACTGGCCTGGCTGTTTTCTTGTCTCTGGATCAATGGGACAATGACATCACTGGCTTAGGAATGTGATACAGCCAGGTCTCATTTTAGATGTCCAGGTGATAGATGACACACGTGTCAACAGCCTGGAGCCCTGACATTGTTGAGACAAGGCAACCTGCAGCAGTAGATTGTGTGTGTATCAGTACAGCAATGATTCACTACAGACATAGTAGGAGGTAAGGATGTTGTTTATTATTGTGAGAAGCGTTGTATCTGGTGTGTGTACATGAAAAAGTGCATGCGTAGCGTACATATTTGTGTGTTTCTGTGTGTACATGCTTGTGTGTTTCTGTGTGTACATATTTGTGTGTTTCTGTGTGTACATGTTTCTGTTTTTCTGTGTGTACATGTTTGTGTGTTTCTGTGTGTACATGTTTGTGTGTTTCTGTGTGTACATGTTTGTGTGTTTCTGTGTGTACATGTTTGTGTGTTTCTGTGTGTACATGTTTGTGTGTTTCTGTGTGTACATGTTTGTGTGTTTCTGTGTGTACATGTTTGTGTGTTTCTGTGTGTACATGTTTGTATACATGTATGAGCATGAACATTCACAACACGGGTTCTTGTGTGTGTCCTGGCGTGTGTGTGTGTGTAGTGTGTGTCCTGGCGTGTGTGTGTGTGTATAGTGTGTGCCCTGGCATGTGTGTGTTGTTAGTGTGTGTATAGTGTGTGTCCTGGCGTGTGTGTGTGTGTGTATAGTGTGTGTCCTGTGTGTGTGTGTGTGTGTGTGTGTGTGTGTGTGTGTGTAGTGTGTGTCCTGGCGTGTGTGTTGCAATAGGTCATCAATCAGGACTAACCCATGGCGTTAATTGCTCCCAGAGCAGTCATTGCATTGTTTTAAACTTCCTGTCACAGCGTTTAAAGACGAGTCAGTAACAACGGTTTGGGGCGGAATAACATTGCCGGGGCAGAGCTAGATGACCAAGCATGTCATTACGGTTCTTCATGGAATCTATTTCTTTCCATCAAACATTATCTGAATTAAGCATGGGCCACTTGTATCACAATAAGGTGGTCAAATGTTTATTCATCTGCTTTGGCTGTTTGTGTGGTAGGCAACAATCAATACACAGAGATTAAAAGAGGACCTTTTAAAGAAGACGGTCTTTCCAGGTCTGAACATCTTTGCTTTCATAAAGAACCATGACATTCTCCAGTACCGTTGATGCTCAAAATGCATATATTTGTGAATCTACAAAAATGTCTGGTTACACAGTTCCAAATACAAATATCCATAAAGGAAACCTTTAAGTTACAAGCATATTAAAGTTACAAGCATATTATGCCCACACAGCTGACTGAGCTACAAATAACCATGACAACCATGTGTGAAGTCACTCCCACCGTAGATGACTGTATAGAAGTGCTGTAGCAGGTTCCATGCACAAAGCCAACCAGGGCCGTTCTCCTCTGTCCTCCTTCCTCCAAGAGCTCACAGCTAGGATGAGCTGTACAGATGGAGCAAATGATAATGTGTCCCCCCCCCCCTTCCACTCATCTCTTCTAATGCAGCTCTCAGGGAAGCTCTGGACAGTCCTCTTCCTGGCAAATCTATTCCACATCCTATTTCACTTCAGGCTAATAAGAAATCTGGCGCAAGCTTCTCTTCTCCCTCCCTTAGTTTCTTTTCTCTCTCGCTCTCTTTTTCTTTCTCTCGCTTTCTCCTTTCTCTCTCTGAATAAGCTGTCCCCCTCCATTTCCTTGTGTGGCTGTGAAATGAGAGAGTAGGAGCTGTGAACCAGCGGCAGTCCTTTATTGGTTAATTAGGATGCAGCCGGATGAGGGGCTCGGGGCTTTATTGAAACAGATGACCTCTGATGCAGGTTTCATACATCATCTCTCTCTCTCTCTCTCTCTCTCTCTCTCTCTCTCTCTCTCTCTCTCTCTCTCTCTCTCTCTCTCTCTCTCTCTCTCTCTCTCTCTCTCTCTCTCTCTCTCTCTCTCTCTCTCTCTCAAACAGTATATACATACAAACACACAATAACACATGCATGTGCTTACCAACACACACACACACACACACACACACACACACACACACACACACACACACACACACACACACACACACACACACACACACACACACACACACACACACACACCACCTCTCTCCCCACTCTCTCTCTCTCTTCTCTCTCCCAACTCTCTTTTCTCTCCCCTCTCTCTCTTCTCTCCCCTCACTCTCTTCTCTCTCCTCTTTCTCCTCTCTCTCCCCTCTCTCTCCTCTTTCCCCTCTCCTCTCTCTCTCTCTCTCTGACTAAGCTTCATAAGGATATAGAGTGGGACTGCACTTAGAGGCCTAACAGCCATTACCCAGCGGGCTGCAGACGGCATGTGGAGAGAGTCCTGGGGAGATCCATCAACATTCTGCTGGCCTGGTGAGCCAGTAATTAACTAGCATACTGCTGTACACAGAACACCACAGCCAGTAGACTAGCATACTGCTGCACACAGAACACCACAGCTAGTAGACTAGCATACTGCTGCACACAGAACACCACAGGCAGTAGACTAGCATACTGCTGCACACAGAACACCACAGCTAGTAGATTGGCATGCTGCTACACACAGAACACCACAGCCCGTAGACTAGCATGCTGCTACACACAGAACACCACAGCCAGTAGATTGGCATGCTGCTACACACAGAACACCACAGCCAGTAGACTAGCATGCTGCTACACACAGAACACCACAGCCAGTAGACCAGCATGCTGCTGATAAAATGTAGGGAAAATTGACCTGATACGATTGTGATGTGGGGTTGTCTCACCTAGCCATCTTGAGATTAATACACTAATTGTAAGTTGCTCTGATAAGAGCATCTGCCTAATTGACTAAAGTGTAATGATCCGAGGCCAAGAGAGGTCTAAGGGCCCATGTGTATATTATGAGACAAGGTTACTCTTTAGTTAAGGGGAGCTGTATTTTAGAGTTGTACGAACATTAGCAGTGCAACATAGGTATACCTAGAAATGCTAAATAGAGTGTATATTTCAACAGGTTATCTATTCCACAGGTTGGAAAGGGGTATGTCATACAGAACACCCTCAAACTCACCTCTGGACCCGGAAGCCAGTTCCAATGCAGTTGTTCATTGTTCCCCTCTAATCAGAGACTGATTTAGAACCTGGGACACCAGGTGGATGGAATTAATGATCAGGTAGAACAGGACAGCCACAGGCTCCAGACCTGCCAGAGTCAGAGTTGAATATCCCTGTCACACTAACTAGTGGTAGCTGGTGTGATCATTAACCATTACTGTGATAAATGTGACATGTAGTAGTCAATGATAGTAATAGGGAGCATTAATGCAAATTATAGTAATAGGGAGCAGTAGAAAATTATAGTAATAGGGAGTAAGATAGTCAATGAGAGTAATAGGGTAGTAGAAAATTATAGTAATAGGGAGTAGTAGTCAATGATAGTATTTAGGGAGTAGTAGTCAATGATAGTAATAGGAGTAGTAGTCAATGATAGTAATAGGGAGCAGTAGTCAATGATAGTATTAGGAAAGTAGTCAATGATAGTAATAGGAAGCAGTTCAATGATAGTATTGAAGTAGTAGTCAATGATAGCATTAGGAAGTAGTAGTCAATGATAGTAATAGGGAGTAGTAGTCAATGATAGTAATAGGGAGTAGTAGAAAATTATAGTAATAGGGAGCAGTAGTCAATGATAGTAATAGGGAGTAGTAGTCAATGATAGTAATAGGGAGTAGTAGAAAATTATAGTAATAGGGAGTAGTAGTCAATGATAGTAATAGGGAGTAGTAGTCAATGATAGTAATAGGGAGTAGTAGTCAATGATAGTAATAGGGAGCAGTAGTCAATGATAGTATTAGGAAGTAGTAGTCAATGATAGTAATAGGAAGCAGTAGTCAATGATAGTATTATGAAGTAGTAGTCAATGATAGCATTAGGAAGTAGTAGTCAATGATAGTAATAGGGAGTAGTAGTCAATGATAGTAATAGGGAGTAGTAGAAAATTATAGTAATAGGGAGCAGTAGTCAATGATAGTAATAGGGAGTAGTAGTCAATGATAGTAATAGGGAGTAGTAGAAAATTATAGTAATAGGGAGTAGTAGTCAATGATAGTAATAGGGAGTAGTAGTCAATGATAGTAATAGGGAGTAGTAGAAAATTATAGTAATAGGGAGTAGTAGTCAATGATAGTAATAGGGAGTAGTAGTCAATGATAGTAATAGGAAGCAGTAGTCAATGATAGTATTAGGAAGTAGTAGTCAATGATAGTAATAGGAAGCAGTAGTCAATGATAGTATTATGAAGTAGTAGTCAATGATAGCATTAGGAAGTAGTAGTCAATGATAGTAATAGGAAGCAGTAGTCAATGATAGTAATATGGAGCAGTAGTTAATGATAGTATTAGGGAGCAGTAGTCAATGATAGCATTAGGAAGTAGTAGTCAATGATAGCATTAGGAAGTAGTAGTCAATGATAGTAATAGGAAGCAGTAGTCAATGATAGCATTAGGAAGTAGTAGTCAATGATAGTAATAGGATGTAGTAGTCAATGATAGTAATAGGAAGCAGTAGTCAATGATAGTAATAGGGAGCAGTAGTCAATGATAGTATTAGGGAGCAGTAGTCAATGATAGCATTAGGAAGTAGTAGTCAATGATAGTAATAGGAAGCAGTAGTCAATGATAGCATTAGGAAGTAGTAGTCAATGATAGTAATAGGATGTAGTAGTCAATGATAGTAATAGGAAGCAGTAGTCAATGATAGTAATAGGAAGCTGTAGTCAATGATAGTAATAGGAAGCAGTAGTCAATGATAGTAATAGGAAGCAGTAGTCAATGATAGTAATAGGAAGCAGTAGTCAATGATAGTAATAGGAAGCAGTAGTCAATGATAGTAATAGGGAGCAGTAGTCAATGATAGTAATAGGAAGCAGTAGTCAATGATAGTAATAGGAAGCTGTAGTCAATGATAGTAATAGGAAGCAGTAGTCAATGATAGTAATAGGGAGCAGTAGTCAATGATAGTAATAGGAAGCAGTAGTCAATGATAGTAATAGGAAGCAGTAGTCAATGATAGTAATAGGAAGCAGTAGTCAATGATAGTAATAGTGAGCAGTAGTCAATGATAGTAATAGGGAGCAGTAGTCAATGATAGTAATAGGGAGCAGTAGTCAATGATGGTTATAGGGAGCAGTAGTCAATGATGGTTATAGGAAGCAGTAGTCAATGATGGTTATAGGGAGCAGTAGTCAATGATAGTAATAGGGAGCAGTAGTCAATGATAGTAATAGGGAGCAGTAGTCAATGATAGTAATAGGGAGCAGTAGTCAATGATAGTAATAGGGAGCAGTAGTCAATGATAGTATTAGGGAGCAGTAGTCAATGATGGTTATAGGAAGCAGGAAGAGCATGTGACGTCTTGTTATGCAGCTAAGACAGCTGTCCATTCTAAAGCTCAGACACATTTGGCTTGTTGTCATTGCATTAACGATTATCTTTTCAAATGGATAAGTCATCCTATCGTCTGTTGTTTTTTCTTACCAAACATGAGGTGAATTTGTCTCATATAATGGTTCAAAATGAAGGCAATAAACTTATTTTAAAAATCAGAACCATTGATGCTATACTTTCCAGGCCAAACATCTCTGGGTTTTATAATTGAGAGCTGTCCACGAGATGTACTTCCTCCTTCGGCTCCCAAATACACATGTATTACATGTATGGATGTATTTGGGTAGCCAGGCACATTTTTGTGAAGTCCCTAGACTCATTCTATGTCCTCTTGTCATAAGGCTAAAACTACTGAGTTACTGATCGTACACCTTTTTTCATCAACATTTTCATAAGTCCCTTTTTTTTTGACAGCTGAGCCAATCTAATCCAGAGGGAAATTCAGACGATTCATTTTCTCTCCCATGTTGCCCATGTGGTATTACCCAGAAGGCATTGTGTTGCATTGAACCAATTAGCCTCTCTGTTTTCCATCAGCCAGAGCTAATGGGGTCCACATTGGCTGGATATGATAATCTGTGGTTCACCTGTCAATCAACATCTTGTCAGAAGCCCTGGTGGGGAAAGGCTGGTGTCACGCCCTGACCATAGAGAGCCCTCAGGGTTCTCTCTGGTGTAATAGGTCAGGCGTGACTAGGGGTTTCTAGGTATTATATTTCTATGTTGGTGTTTGTGTATGGTTCCCAATTGGAGGCAGCTGATAATTGTTGCCTCTAGTTGGGGATCATACTTAGTGTGTCCTTTTCCCCACCTGCGATGGGGGATATTATTGTGTATGAGTGCCTATGTGCGCTACGTATTTCACGATCGTTATATCTTTGTTGTTTTGGAAGTTTCACTATCATTCAAATGTGGAACTCTACTAACGCTGCGCCTTGGTCCAATTATTCACACGACGTTCGTGACAGCTGAACAACACAGGCTTGACAAGATTGGAAGTGTTACTCAACTTATTTTCCTTTCCTCAACTCCGTCATATTTGAAAGAGAGTGGTGTGTGTAACTTGATCTATAACAAAGGACCATCCATCCAGTATTTACTGTGCGTGTTTGACAATGAAAACGACTTAGTGTTGACATACACCATAAAATAGATCCACTTAAAACAGATCATTCTGACTTTCTTTGGCATATCGCCAGCAATAATATCTTACCAAATCACATTGTATTTGTTACATGCTTGGTAAACAACAGGTGTAGACTCACAGTGAAATGCTTACTGACGGGTCCTTCCCAACAATGCAGAGAGAAAATATTGGAAAAAAATAACACGAGGAATAAATGTACAATGAGTCGATGGAATGTAATTTCACTTCAGACTAGAACAAATAGGGGCCTGTTTGAATGCAGCCAGGCATTCAACACATTCAATCAGTCAGGGGAAGATGACATTTCACCATTACAAATACAGGCCACCTATTTCCCCATTTTCATTTCCCATTACAAATACAGGCCACCTATCATCATTTTCCCATTACAAATACAGGCCACCTATCATTTCCCCATTACAAATACAGGCCACCTATCATTTCCCATTACAAATACAGGCCACCTATCATTTCCCCATTACAAATACAAATACAGGCCACCTATCATTTCCCCATTACAAATACAGGCCACCTATCATTTCCCCATTACAAATACAGGCCACCTATCATTTCCCCATTACAAATACAGGCCACCTATCATTTCCCCATTACAAATACAGGCCACTATCATTTCCCTACAGGCCACCTATCATTTCATTACAAATACAGGCCACCTATCATTTCCCATTACAAATACACCTATCATTTCCCCCATCAATTTCACAACACATTTGCCCTAAGAATTTTATTTCAATAGATTTGTTTCACTGAGATATACTTGGGACTTGGTATTACAGGCCAAAGCAGGACTATGGGCCATGATGGTGAGTTGGTAAATGGACACATGGCAGAGCCAGTGTGAGTCCCGCCTCCTCGTGTGCCTGTGGGTTATCGATGGTGGACGGGGCAGGTGGAAGGGGATTGTGGGATGCTGGAGGGCAGAGGGACAGGCGCTGAGCCCTGGCTGGAGTGTGAGGGAACCAACGTCTGGTCTCTGAAACACACACACACATACACTAGGCACTCTTTCTTTTCTCTCTCTCTCTCTCTCAAACACACCACATACACACGTCCACTCTCCCTAACACACACACACAGGGCGCTCGGGGGCAGTGGGGAAGGCAGATGGGGTAGGCCATGACCTGTATCTGCAGGGACAGCTGTAGATGTCTCCTCCCTCTCTCACCCATACACCTGTTACACATCATGTCCCAAGCAATACACAGGGCCCAGGGCGCACCCCAGCATGATCCCATACTCAGGGCTCAGTGTGTTAACACACACACACACACACGGAGAGGATGTGACTTCTAATATTGTGCTCTATTAGAAGGCTTGTCATGGTTGTGCTTACAAAACTAATTACCTGCATGTTTATCACATCTAACATGTCATAGTTTACAGGTTTCATGATGGAGGCTTCCAGTGTTTACAAATGGTATGACCGTTTCAGCTGATTGTCTTCTTGGTTTAGATCAGGTGTCACCTTCATTGAAATGCTGAAGCACATATTAATTGCATTCAAAGATCCCTCTTTTGCAGTAGGATAAACATAGGTCTTTATATCACTGAGATATTGATCTTAGCCACTTTGCTCTTTTTGCAAATTTCCCTGAATGATTTCAACTGAACTTTTCTCTCTTATCGTTGCAGTATTATTCACCACAGGTCCAATGATGCATATCTTGGGATCTCTCTGTAATGTCATATTGCTTACATGTTGTGAAGATGATAGGTATCCTCTGGGCAGAAACTGGTAGAATCAATGTTTTTGTTTGTTTAGAGGGTGAAATTTCCATCACAGGATTATGTCATTGTGATAACCAAATTTCAGACAAACCTTGTATAATATATATAATATTTGTACCTTTAAAACGTCAGATTTTCAACGCTATATCTTTAAGGAATAACCTATAGGCTGGGCAGCACCTCTACTGGAGAGTTGATCTATCTACAGCCAACCCTTTGGTCTCCTACCAGGGTTTTAACCAAGCCCAGCCCTGCTTAGCTG
The DNA here is from genome assembly GCF_021184085.1 of Oncorhynchus gorbuscha. Lineage (NCBI taxonomy): Eukaryota > Metazoa > Chordata > Actinopteri > Salmoniformes > Salmonidae > Oncorhynchus > Oncorhynchus gorbuscha. Next base: position 47,479 of record NW_025747605.1, read on the forward strand.
TGATGTCACTGACTATTACCAATGTGCTATCATGAGAATGATTGTTGAGAAATCTCCACTTAAACATGTTCATGGCTGTTTCTCACTCCGGAGACCCGGGTTCGTAACCGGGTCCTGACAGAAGGCTCTGTGTTTAAGAAACTTAAAAGCACTGCTTAAGAAACTCATTTGGAAAAGTAGAGACCGTTTGAAAGCTGCCTTTCATTAACGGGTTAGGACATGGTGGAAACATTACTGAGGAGAGGAGGGTAATCGGGTCAGAAAGGGGTCAAGGAGAGGTGGAGAGGGCCAGAGAGTCAGGCTGGAGTTTAGTGATCACCTGAGGGTGCCTCATGTGGAAACACCCTAATGAATGACACAGTTATTCCATCTTTACTGCAACACGTGGGTGACGACAGTTAAAAAGACACATTGGCTTCTTCTGAACATCTACCATTTGAAATAGGTGCTAAGAACAGCTGTGACCCATATCACATTTCCAAAGGGCTGTATGGAATAGATCATGGAATCGATATCAGTCATCCTAATTGTTAATGACAGTACAGTATTTGTAGATAAACTGTTCAATTCTGAGATAAAACATAAAAAGGCATTTGTTTAGCTTTTTGTCCAGTTGCTGTGCCACATCAGGATATGGAAAGAATAGTGAAAGAAAACAATACATTTTGCTGCTCTTCCAAGTGACCTTTACACAACACTCCACAGTGTTATGACCAGCATGTTCTTCGTCAGTTCAGGAGATATACAAACTGTCCAGCCTCCAACCAACAGAACAGACTCAGGTGGACCTTGAGTTGACTCCGACAGCTGCCTGGCGGGACGGTTAGTGGTTAGCCAGGCAGGAGAGCTCACTGTGACATTAAGCTGTGATCTCAGCGTTCACCTTCGTAAATCTCTGTCCACTCAACAGGTATTAAACCCCAGGCAGTGAGTCTTTACACAGGGTGCCCAACACATCTATTTCTCCCCACAGATAAGATTCTGCAGCACCACCACCTATCTAACTGGGCCAATTGTAGGCTTACAGAGAAAACAGAATTGGCGAGAAAGCTCAAGTCAACCTGTAAGTTATCCAAAGGCGATGGACAACTGCTGTTGGTCAGGGAGAAGTCACAAACACTGGTGTTTTTCACGGCTTGGTTGCTTGGCTGTCAAGCAATTCAGTTCGGATGTTTTTCTAAAGCTCCTTCCTCTTCAAAAGCGAAACATTCCTTATTATTTTTCTGTAGTAACTTGCCCCGTGTGTGTGGGTGAGGGAATCGTTGTTTTGACCACTTGAAAGTGACCTAATTCTATCCAAGGGAGGATAATGTAAACTATGCGTTTTGAATGGTTTTGATTATGGGGAGATCCGTCATGCCGATAGCAGGGTTCACAGTGAACGTCCCCCCTAACATCCTGTTGGAGAGATCTGTTACACCGCTGGCAGGGGTCACAGTGAACGTCCCCCTAACATCCTGTTGGAGAGATCTGTTACACTGCTGGCAGGGTCACAGTGAACGTCCCTAACATCCTGTTGGAGAGATCTGTTACACTGCTGGCAGGGGTCACAGTGAACGTCCCCCTAACATCCTGTTGGAGATCTGTTACACCGCTGGCAGGGTCACAGTGACGTCCCCCTAACATCCTGTTGGAGAGATCTGTTACACCTCTGGCAGGGGTCACAGTGAACGTCCCCCTGACATCCTGTTGGAGAGATCTGTTACACCGCTGCAGGGGTCACAGTGAACGTCCCCTAACATCTTGTCATACATCAAGCAAACAAACCTGGAAGTCAATACACTTCTTTAACCAATCCAATAGACACACTTCTTTAACCAATCCAACAGACACACTTCTTTAACCAATCAAACAGACACACTTCTTTAACCAATCAAACAGAATGCCAAATCTATCTTTTGGCTGTTGTTTATCTGTAAACGTATCTCTAATTTATCACTGGTCTTTTAAATAGAGGTGTCCATGTGTATTTTCACAAGAAAAGATAGAGAATTTTGTTTAGGAGAAACTCTTTGATCCCGAGGCAGTTTTTTCAGGCTGGGAATAATTTTGTACCCTAGGGTGGGTTGAGTAAGTAACTGAATACACCTGGTCTAAGATCCACCTGGTGTGTGGTATAAAACATATGTACATATGATTGATATTAGATCCAATTCCTTTCCAGGCTAAATTTAAGCATTGCTTTTGCAATCCAACAAACCTTAAATCTGGTTTGTGTAAAGTAATTTCTGCATTATTGCACTTGGTATCAAACAACATCAAAGCTCTCTGTCAGCTGCACAGAGTTCACAGCCTCATCTCCTTCATCTCACTTCACCTCTCCCCTCCATCACCCCCATCCCTCTTTCATCACATAGGAACATCGATTAACCATCCGTCAGCCAGAGAGGATGCTGGGTAATGGAGCGCTTTGTAACGTACAGCAGCCATGATGAAAGGAGGTGAAGGTGACGAGGGTCAGCTCCAGTGTTTCTCTCCCTGGTTCTATTCATCGCCCTCCGTGTACAGCATACCATAATGACTGCACTCCCACCAAGGTCTGAACTTGAATTAATATTCTATATTACCTTCAAAACAGAACAATTTGAGGAGGACTGGGCATAGGGTCAAGGAGAGGGAAGATGCTCTGAAAGATGAGCTGGGATGATGAGAGTGATTTGGTAGGGAGGTGTACAGTGTAGAGTGGGGATGACAATGGGGATGAGGTGGCATGGTAATGAATTGCCTGGTTGAGTCCTCAGTTTTCCATTCATGTTTTGGGTGGTTAGGCAGAGAAGAAAGCTAAAATAACACCAACATTACTTTTTGATTGAGACTAAATTCTATTGATCAAAACTGTTTAAGTCAAGTACAATGAAGTTATGTAAATGTGTTGCCCTTGAGACGAGGCATGTGCAGGCATGTATCTCTGATGGTGTACTGACTGCATATCGCCCACAACTCTAAATGGCATGTATTTCACCTTTTATGCACTCTGGTATATTACAGGCCCAAATGCTTGGTGGAATGGTTGGATGAGAGACGGCCCCTACATCTCTGCTACAGCTAGCCTGAGGGCTGTACCCCCTGACACAGGCTTTGTAATCTGAGCAGAGCAGGTACTCTAACTGGCAGAGAGAGGAACGGGAGGAGGGACAGAGGTAGGTAGGGGGAACTCATGTGTCAATGTCCCCAGATATGACTATCTAGGAATAGCACATTTGTGCCACTGTGAACCTCCACATCATTCAGTGGAAAATGTCCCTGTTGTAGATGTATGGAAGATGACACTTCCATGTTGAATGTCATTGAATAGTCTATGTTCCATGTTGAATTGAGAATAGTCTATGTTCCATGTTGAATG
>NW_025747606.1:0-7500 GCF_021184085.1 Oncorhynchus gorbuscha
TGGGTAGTAGTGCACTACTTTAACAGAGCCCTATGGGGGTAGTACACTACTTTAGACCAGAGCCCTATGGGGGTAGTGCACTACTTTAGACCAGAGCCCTATGGGGAGTAGTGCACTACTTTAGACCAGAGCCCTATGGGGTAGTGCACTACTTTTAGACCAGAGCCCTATGGGGTAGTGCACTACTTTAGACCAGAGCCCTATGGGGTAGTGCACTACTTTAGACCAGAGCCCTATGGGGTAGGGCACTACTTTAGACCAGAGCCCTATGGGTAGTAGTGCACTACTTTAGACCAGAGCCCTATGGGGTAGTGCACTACTTTAGACCAGAACCCTATGGGTATTAGTGCACTACTATTTGACCAGAGCCCTATGGGGGTAGTGCACTACTTTAGACCAGAGCCCTATGGGGTGCACTACTTTAGACTACTTTAGACCAGAGCCCTACTTTAGACCAGGGGTAGTACACTACTTTAGACCAGAGCCCTATGGGGGTAGTGCACTACTTTAGACCAGAGCCCTATGGGGGTAGTGCACTACTTTACACCAGAGCCCTATGGGGTAGTGCACTACTTTAGACCAGAGCCCTATGGGGGTAGTGCACTACTTTAGACCAGAGCCCTATGGGGTAGGGCACTACTTTAGACCAGAGCCCTATGGGGTAGGGCACTACTTTAGACCAGAGCCCTATGGGGGTAGTGCACTACTTTAGACCAGAGCCCTATGGGGTTAGTACACTACTTTAGACCAGAGCCCTATGCCCTATGGGGTAGTGCCAGAGCTACTTTAGACCAGAGCCCTATGGGGGTAGTGCTACTTTAGACCAGAGCCCTATGGGGGTAGTGCACTACTTTAGACCAGAGCCCTATGGGGTAGTGCACTATATAGGTCAGGGTTCAGGGGGGTGGGATCACAACAAAGATCTGACATCATCAGGAGGGCCTCAGTTGATCACGGGTCTGTGTACCCACGTCTACAAGTGGCTAAACATAAGAGAGAAACTGCTGATGTACAGAACCACATTTAGAAATTCCACTTTGTGTGTTTTACTAATCTAACTCAGAGGGAATGTAGAGACTGGATCGGTCTTGCATACTGTCATCTTTCCTCTGGGCATCACCGGCTGGGTCTCAGTTGGCCTTTCCCCAGTGCACTACATAGGGCTCTAGTCAGAATTAGTGCACTACATAGGGCTCTAGTCAGAATTGGTGCACTACATAGGGCTCTAGTCAGGGTAGTGCACTACATAGGGCTCTAGTCAGAATTGGTGCACTACATAGATTGGGGTGCAATTTGGGACTGATCAACTAGCTAGTCATGTAGTTTATTGATTGAATCACTTAGCAACAAGAGAGGGGGAGGGCTCTTCAGAATCAACACCCGACATTCCGCGATGATGTCAAATGGATCTGAGTGTAGCGCGCGTTGATGATGTCACAGTGTAAGTTCAACTGTGTTGTTGTGTAGTCAGGTCATGGGGGTGTATTCATTATGTCTATTCTGTTGCAAAACGTTTTTTTTTTTAAAGTTTGTTGCAACAACAAAACGAACAAAAATGTTTCACATCAGAAACCATTTTTTTTACTCCAGAGTTTCTATTGGACAAATGTCGATAGGTTCCTCCGCCGTTTCGTTCTGTTTGCTTTTGTTTGGTTTGTGAAATGATAAACGGTTTCTGTTGCAAGAAGTAATGAATACACCCCAGGGTTAAAACATTTTTTTTATCTGTGTTTTGAAGCCGATACGCCATTTTGAAAAGGCTATTTTTATTAACCCCCAGACTCTCTCTCTCTGTTAGGCAGGGGGGTCTGAGTAGGCAGAGGGGGTCTGAGAGGGGGGGGGGTCTGAGGTAGGTAGGGGGGTCTGGGGTAGGTAGGGGGTCTGAGGTAGGTAGGGGGTCTGAGTAGGAAGGGGGTGAGGTAGGTAGGGGGGTCTGAGGTAGGCAGGAGGGGTCTGAGGTATGCAGGGGGGTCTGAGGTAGGCAGGGGGGTCTGAGGTAGGCAGGGGGGTCTGAGGTAGGCAGGGGGGTCTGAGGTAGGCAGGGGGGTCTGAGGTAGGCAGGGGGTCTGAGGTAGGCAGAGGGGGTCTGAGGTAGGCAGGGGGGTCTGAGGTAGGCAGGGGAGGCCTGAGGTAGATAGGGGGGGTCTGAGGTAGGTAGGGGGGTCTGAAGTAGGCAGGGGGGTCTGAGGTAGGCAGGGGGTCTGAGGTAGGCAGAGGGGGGTCTGAGGGGGGGGTCTGAGGTAGGCAGGGGGGTCTGAGGTAGGCAGAGGGGGGTCTGAGGTAGGCAGAGGGGGTCTGAGGTAGGCAGAGGGGGTCTGAGTTAGGCAGGGGGTCTGAGGTAGGCAGAGGGGGTCTGAGGTAGACAGAGGGGGGTCTGGCATTCCCTATATACAGTATAGTGCACTACTTCGGCACCCTATTCCCTATATACAGTATAGTGCACTACTTCGGCACCCTATTCCCTATATACAGTATAGTGCACTACTTAGGCACCCTATTCCATATATACAGTATAGTGCACTACTTAGGCACCCTATTCCCTATATACAGTATAGTGCACTACTTAGTCACCTATTCCCTATATACAGTATAGTGCACTGCTTAGGCACCCTATTCCCTATATACATTATAGTGCACTACTTAGTCACCCTATTCCCTATATACAGTATAGTGCACTACTTAGGCACCCTATTCCCTATATACAGTATAGTGCACTACTTAGGCACCCTATTCCCTATATACAGTATAGTGCACTGCTTAGGCACCCTATTCCCTATATACATTATAGTGCACTACTTAGTCACCCTATTCCCTATATACAGTATAGTGCACTGCTTAGGCACCCTATTCCCTATATACATTATAGTGCACTACTTAGTCACCCTATTCCTATATACAGTATAGTGCACTACTTAGGCACCCTATTCCCTATGTACAGTATAGTGCACTGCTTAGGCACCCTATTCCCCATATACAGTATAGTGCACTACTTAGGCACCCTATTCCCTATATACAGTATAGTGCACTACTTAGGCACCCTATTCCCCATATACAGTATAGTGCACTACTTAGGCACCCTATTCCCTATATACAGTATAGTGCACTACTTAGGCACCTATTCCCTATATACAGTATAGTGCACTACTTAGGCACCCTATTCCCTATATACAGTATAGTGCACTACTTAGGCACCCTATTCACTTATATACAGTTTATTTTAATGTAACTTTTATTTAACTTGGTAAGTCAGTTAAGATAGGGATTAGGGCTCTGGTCTATATAGTACCACTATATAGGGAATAGGGCTATGTCTATAGTAGTACCACTATATAGGGAATAGGGCTCTGGTCTATTCCCCACTATATAGGGAATAGGGCTCTGGTCTATAGTAGTACCACTATATAGGGAATAGGGCTCTGGTCTATAGTAGTACCACTATATAGGGAATAGGTCTCTGGTCTATAGTAGTGTACTATATAGGGAATAGGGCTCTGGTCTATAGTAGTACCACTATATAGGGAATAGGTCTCTGGTCTATAGTAGTGTACTATATAGGGAATAGGGCTCTGGTCTATAGTAGTGCACTATATAGGGAATAGGGCTCTGGTCTATAGTAGTACCACTATATAGGGAATAGGTCTCTGGTCTATAGTAGTACCACTATATAGGGAATAGGGCTCTGGTCTATAGTAGTACCACTATATAGGGAATAGGGCTCTGGTCTATAGTAGTACCACTATATAGGGAATAGGTCTCTGGTCTATAGTAGTGTACTATATAGGGAATAGGGCTCTGGTCTATAGTAGTGCACTATATAGGGAATAGGGCTCTGGTCTATAGTAGTACCACTATATAGGGAATAGGTCTCTGGTCTATAGTAGTACCACTATATAGGGAATAGGGCTCTGGTCTATAGTAGTACCACTATATAGGGAATAGGGCTCTGGTCTATAGTAGTGTACTATATAGGGAATAGGGCTCTGGTCTATAGTAGTGTTCTATATAGAGAACAGGTCTCTGGTCTATAGTAGTGTACTATATAGGGAATAGGGCTCTGGTCTATAGTAGTGTTCTATATAGAGAACAGGTCTCTGGTCTATAGTAGTGTACTATATAGGGAATAGGGTCTATAGTAGTGTTCTATATAGGGAATAGGGTCTAGTAGTGTAACTATATAGGGAATAGGGTCTATAGTAGTGTACTATATAGGGAATAGGGTCTATAGTAGTGTTCTATATAGGGGTCTATAGTAGTGTACTATATAGGGAATAGGGTCTATAGTAGTGTTCTATATAGGGAATAGGGCTCTAGGTTCTATATAGTCTATAGTAGTGTACTATATAGGGAATAGGGTCTATAGTAGTGTAGGGAATAGGGTCTATAGTAGTGTACTATATAGGGAATAGGGTCTATAGTAGTGTTCTATATAGGGAATAGGGCTCTATAGTAGTGTTCTATATAGGAATAGGGTCTATAGTAGTGTTCTATATAGGGAACAGGGTCTATAGTAGTGTACTATATAGGGAATAGGGTCTATAGTAGTGTTCTATATAGGAATAGGGGGAATAGGGTCTATAGTAGTGTTCTATATAGGGAATAGGGTCTATAGTAGTGTTCTATATAGGGAATAGGGTCTATAGTAGTGTTCTATATAGGGAACAGGGTCTATAGTAGTGTACTATATAGGGAATAGGGTCTATAGTAGTGTACTATATAGGGAATAGGGTCTATAGTAGTGTTCTATATAGGGAATAGGGTCTATAGTAGTGTTCTATATAGAGAATAGGGTCTATAGTAGTGTTCTATATAGGGAATAGGATCTATAGTAGTGTACTATATAGGGAATAGGGTCTATAGTAGTGTTCTATATAGGGAATAGGGTCTATAGTAGTGTTCTATATAGGGAATAGGGTCTATAGTAGTGTTCTATATAGGGAATAGGGTCTATAGTAGTGTTCTATATAGGGAATAGGGTCTATAGTAGTGTACTATATAGGGAATAGGGTCTATAGTAGTGTTCTATATAGGGAATAGGGTCTATAGTAGTGTTCTATATATAACAGGGTCTATAGTAGTGTACTATATAGGGAATAGGGTCTATAGTAGTGTACTATATAGGGAACAGGTCTAACAGAGAGAAAGGGATTCAACTATGCACTTTACCTTTCCAAAACAACAAATAAACTGTAATACCACAGCTTCCTGGTTCGTTGTCTGACTTCCTGTCTGTCTGTCTGACTCCCAGTCTGTCTGTCTGACTCCCAGTCTGTCTGTCTGACTCCCAGTCTGTCTGTCTGATTCCCAGTCTGTCTGACTCCCAGTCTGTCTGTCTGACTTCCTGTCTGTCTGACTTCCTGTCTGTCTGTCTGACTTCCTGTCTGTCTCCCAGTCTGTCTGTCTGACTTCCAGTCTGTCTGTCTGACTTCCAGTCTGTCTGTCTGACTTCCAGTCTGTCTGTCTGACTCCCAGTCTGTCTGTCTGTCTGACTTCCTGACTGACTCCCAGTCTGTCTGTCTGACTTCCTGTCTGTCTCCCAGTCTGTCTGTCTGACTTCCTGTCTGACTCCCAGTCTGTCTGTCTGACTTCCTGTCTGACTCCCAGTCTGTCTGTCTGACTTCCTGTCTGTCTCCCAGTCTGTCTGTCTGACTTCCTGTCTGACTCCCAGTCTGTCTGTCTGACTCCCAGGGTGTCAATAGATAAAGGTATTGTGTGAACAAGGTTAACAACTCTCTGTCCTCATCTCAAATCCAACCTAATCATTCATGTCCTATTTGTCAAAGTCATTTAAAAGCACATTTCAGTGATAGTCGTTGTATCCCAAATGGCACCCTGATTCCTACATAGTGCACTAGTTTTGGACCAGAGCCCTATATAGGAGGCTATCTGGGACAGAAACAAATTCATTCCAGCTGAGCTCACCATGACAACGCTGTATTGTTACTCTTCTTGAACCCTGCCCCAATGCCGATCTAAACCTTAATGACGTCTCACTCGCTGGTTGGCTGTACGCGACGCAGAACCCCGGAAGACTTTACTTCGCCCAATTTGTACAAGGGTCGCCACTAGTTACCACAGACACAAAGTTTTTAAAAAACGCCGCCTATTTCGTCAATTCCTCTGAATTAAAATGTTATTTTAAACCTTAACCATAATTCTAACCTTATACCTAACCCTAAATTAAGAGCAAACATCTAATTTTTGTATGAATTTATACAATAGAGCCAATTTTGACTTTGTGACTGTGGCATCTAGTGGAAACTCAGCATAAAATGCAACATTACTGAGCTCTCATTTGTAACTGAAGGGTTTAAGTACAGCAACTATCGACAAGCGACCCCTTCCACAACCCCAAGATCTTCAAAGCGACAATATTTCAGTGATAAAATTAACATCGCATCAGTAACAAGGAAGACATCTGATTATACAGATAACGGAAGTGAGTTTGAGTTTTTTGCGAATTGGATTTTATCCGTGAGATCGGGTAGTTGTCTCCGTAGTGGTAAGTGTTTTACTACTAAATAGCTATGTAATTATTAATCAATTATAATAACGTTATAACTGTTACTGAAACCTTTGGACCTTCGTATTTGTTGAGATTGATATCGCTCTCTCTCTCTCTCTCTCTCTCTCTCTCTCTCTCTCTCTCTCTCTCTCTCTCTCTCTCTCTCTCTCTCTCTCTCTCTCTCTCTCTCTCTCTCTCTCTCTCTCTCTCTCTCTCTCTCTCTCTCTCTCTCTCTCTGATTCAATTTAGTCGAGTAGAATAACCCAACCAAGGGTGCGTTCGAAAATTAAGTTAGTTTTCTGACCCTAATTTCGGTGCTTGACTAATGTTAATTTGCGAGCTACTTCAAAAGACACAAATTAGAGAACACCTCCACACTCAAACATTTTTACTCAACCAAGCAGAGCTGGTTCGGATGTTTTCATGTTATCCAGAGTGTTGGTGGACTGTAACTGTGCTGCTGTTAAACGATTTAATTACGTTTTTTCGCCCGACTGTTTACTGACACCGGCAATATTTAACGGGTGTTGATTGGTTCGTAAATTCATCCAGTGTTTCTGTGCTCTGCCACAATCAAGACGCCCTGAAATCGGAGTAGATAGCCAGAGTGAATTTTACGAACGCACCCTAAATCAGAACTGATTGTTTTAAAACATCCTGTATTAAACTGGTTTCCGACATTCTGGATTAATGCCTCGATGTCTGACTTCATTGTGAAAGTTGTTGTGCAGAGTTTAGCAGTGTAACTAACGACCCTGGGTTTATAAACGCGGATTTTGACTGCCACTTGAGTATACGGTCGGGGGCACGGTCGATATCACCCTGGACTTCGGGTTTTAGAAGGTTCAGGGTTCAAGTCCCGCTCCCCGCCTGTTTCACTACAGTACTTTAACACACAGTTACGTAATAATCTCGTTGTTCTTTTCAACAACGTGCTCCGTTTGCACAGACACAAAACCTTTCTCCAAATAGGCTAACATTATACAACTATTTTTTTT
>NW_025747606.1:12500-17500 GCF_021184085.1 Oncorhynchus gorbuscha
GGTTCAATACCTATTTACAACCCAACCTCAACCTGCAGGTAGGTGGAGACCTGGGTTCAATACCTATTTACAACCCAACCTCAACCTGCAGGTAGGTGGAGACCTGGGTTCAATACCTATTTACAACCCAACCTCAACCTGCAGGTAGGTGGAGACCTGGGTTCAATACCTATTTACAACCCAACCTCAACCTGCAGGTAGGTGGAGACCTGGGTTCAATACCTATTTACAACCCAACCTCAACCTGCAGGTAGGTGGAGACCTGGGTTCAATACCTATTTACAACCCAACCTCAACCTGCAGGTAGGTGGAGACCTGGGTTCAATACCTATTTACAACCCAACCTCAACCTGCAGGTAGGTGGAGACCTGGGTTCAATACCTATTTACAACCCAACCTCAACCTGCAGGTAGGTGGAGACCTGGGTTCAATACCTATTTACAACCCAACCTCAACCTGCAGGTAGGTGGAGACCTGGGTTCAATACCTATTTACAACCCAACCTCAACCTGCAGGTAGGTGGAGACCTGGGTTCAATACCTATTTACAACCCAACCTCAACCTGCAGGTAGGTGGAGACCTGGGTTCAATACCTATTTACAACCCAACCTCAACCTGCAGGTAGGTGGAGACCTGGGTTCAATACCTATTTACAACCCAACCTCAACCTGCAGGTAGGTGGAGACCTGGGTTCAATACCTATTTACAACCCAACCTCAACCTGCAGGTAGGTGGAGACCTGGGTTCAATACCTATTTACAACCCAACCTCAACCTGCAGGTAGGTGGAGACCTGGGTTCAATACCTATTTACAACCCAACCTCAACCTGCAGGTAGGTGGAGACCTGGGTTCAATACCTATTTACAACCCAACCTCAACCTGCAGGTAGGTGGAGACCTGGGTTCAATACCTATTTACAACCCAACCTCAACCTGCAGGTAGGTGGAGACCTGGGTTCAATACCTTCAACCCAACCTCAACCTGCAGGTAGGTGGAGACCTGGGTTCAATACCTATTTACAACCCAACCTCAACCTGCAGGTAGGTGGAGACCTGGGTTCAATACCTATTTACAACCCAACCTCAACCTGCAGGTAGGTGGAGACCTGGGTTCAATACCTATTTACAACCCAACCTCAACCTGCAGGTAGGTGGAGACCTGGGTTCAATACCTATTTACAACCCAACCTCAACCTGCAGGTAGGTGGAGACCTGGGTTCAATACCTATTTACAACCCAACCTCAACCTGCAGGTAGGTGGAGACCTGGGTTCAATACCTATTTACAACCCAACCTCAACCTGCAGGTAGGTGGAGACCTGGGTTCAATACCTATTTACAACCCAACCTCAACCTGCAGGTAGGTGGAGACCTGGGTTCAATACCTATTTACAACCCAACCTCAACCTGCAGGTAGGTGGAGACCTGGGTTCAATACCTATTTACAACCCAACCTCAACCTGCAGGTAGGTGGAGACCTGGGTTCAATACCTATTTACAACCCAACCTCAACCTGCAGGTAGGTGGAGACCTGGGTTCAATACCTATTTACAACCCAACCTCAACCTGCAGGTAGGTGGAGACCTGGGTTCAATACCTATTTACAACCCAACCTCAACCTGCAGGTAGGTGGAGACCTGGGTTCAATACCTATTTACAACCCAACCTCAACCTGCAGGTAGGTGGAGACCTGGGTTCAATACCTATTTACAACCCAACCTCAACCTGCAGGTAGGTGGAGACCTGGGTTCAATACCTATTTACAACCCAACCTCAACCTGCAGGTAGGTGGAGACCTGGGTTCAATACCTATTTACAACCCAACCTCAACCTGCAGGTAGGTGGAGACCTGGGTTCAATACCTATTTACAACCCAACCTCAACCTGCAGGTAGGTGGAGACCTGGGTTCAATACCTATTTACAACCCAACCTCAACCTGCAGGTAGGTGGAGACCTGGGTTCAATACCTATTTACAACCCAACCTCAACCTGCAGGTAGGTGGAGACCTGGGTTCAATACCTATTTACAACCCAACCTCAACCTGCAGGTAGGTGGAGACCTGGGTTCAATACCTATTTACAACCCAACCTCAACCTGCAGGTAGGTGGAGACCTGGGTTCAATACCTATTTACAACCCAACCTCAACCTGCAGGTAGGTGGAGACCTGGGTTCAATACCTATTTACAACCCAACCTCAACCTGCAGGTAGGTGGAGACCTGGGTTCAATACCTATTTACAACCCAACCTCAACCTGCAGGTAGGTGGAGACCTGGGTTCAATACCTATTTACAACCCAACCTCAACCTGCAGGTAGGTGGAGACCTGGGTTCAATACCTATTTACAACCCAACCTCAACCTGCAGGTAGGTGGAGACCTGGGTTCAATACCTATTTACAACCCAACCTCAACCTGCAGGTAGGTGGAGACCTGGGTTCAATACCTATTTACAACCCAACCTCAACCTGCAGGTAGGTGGAGACCTGGGTTCAATACCTATTTACAACCCAACCTCAACCTGCAGGTAGGTGGAGACCTGGGTTCAATACCTATTTACAACCCAACCTCAACCTGCAGGTAGGTGGAGACCTGGGTTCAATACCTATTTACAACCCAACCTCAACCTGCAGGTAGGTGGAGACCTGGGTTCAATACCTATTTACAACCCAACCTCAACCTGCAGGTAGGTGGAGACCTGGGTTCAATACCTATTTACAACCCAACCTCAACCTGCAGGTAGGTGGAGACCTGGGTTCAATACCTATTTACAACCCAACCTCAACCTGCAGGTAGGTGGAGACCTGGGTTCAATACCTATTTACAACCCAACCTCAACCTGCAGGTAGGTGGAGACCTGGGTTCAATACCTATTTACAACCCAACCTCAACCTGCAGGTAGGTGGAGACCTGGGTTCAATACCTATTTACAACCCAACCTCAACCTGCAGGTAGGTGGAGACCTGGGTTCAATACCTATTTACAACCCAACCTCAACCTGCAGGTAGGTGGAGACCTGGGTTCAATACCTATTTACAACCCAACCTCAACCTGCAGGTAGGTGGAGACCTGGGTTCAATACCTATTTACAACCCAACCTCAACCTGCAGGTAGGTGGAGACCTGGGTTCAATACCTATTTACAACCCAACCTCAACCTGCAGGTAGGTGGAGACCTGGGTTCAATACCTATTTACAACCCAACCTCAACCTGCAGGTAGGTGGAGACCTGGGTTCAATACCTATTTACAACCCAACCTCAACCTGCAGGTAGGTGGAGACCTGGGTTCAATACCTATTTACAACCCAACCTGGGTTCAATACCTATTTACAACCCAACCTCAACCTGCAGGTAGGTGGAGACCTGGGTTCAATACCTATTTACAACCCAACCTCAACCTGCAGGTAGGTGGAGACCTGGGTTCAATACCTATTTACAACCCAACCTCAACCTGCAGGTAGGTGGAGACCTGGGTTCAATACCTATTTACAACCCAACCTCAACCTGCAGGTAGGTGGAGACCTGGGTTCAATACCTATTTACAACCCAACCTCAACCTGCAGGTAGGTGGAGACCTGGGTTCAATACCTATTTACAACCCAACCTCACCTGCAGGTAGGTGGAGACCTGGGTTCAATACCTATTTACAATGTTTTGTGTGTGTGTGTGTGTGTGTGGTGTGTGTGTGTGTGTGTGTGTGTGTGTGTGTGTGTGTGTGTGTGTGTGTGTGTGTGTGTGTGTGTGTGTGTGTGTGTGTGTGTGTGTGTGTGTGTGTGTGTGTGTGTGTGTGTGTGTGCAGGTGCTGTCCAACCCAGAGTTCCTGGCTGAGGGTACGGCGGTGCGTGACCTGAAGGAGCCAGACCGCGTCCTGATTGGTGGAGACGAGACGGCGGAGGGTCAGAGGGCGATCAGGGCTCTGTGTGATGTTTACGAACGCTGGGTCCCCAAGGCCCGCATCATCACCACCAACACCTGGTCCTCAGAACTCTCCAAACTGGTACGGGGGTCGCTGTCTGACTACAGTCTGGGATTAACTGGTACGGAGGGGGGTCGCTGTCTGACTACAGTCTGCTGGGATTAACTGGTACGTCTGGGGGGGTCGCTGTCTGACTACAGTCTGATGGGATTAACTGGTACGTTTAGGGGGGGGGTCGCTGTCTGACTACAGTCTGCTGGGATTAACTGGTACGGGGGGTCGCTGTCTGACTACAGTCTGCTGGGATTAACTGGTACGTCTGGGGGGGTCGCTGTCTGACTACAGTCTGATGGGATTAACTGGTACGTTTAGGGGGGTCGCTGTCTGACTATAGTCTGCTGGGATTAACTGGTACGGAGGGGGTCGCTGTCTGACTACAGTCTGCTGGGATTAACTGGTACGTCTGGGGGAGTCGCTGTCTGACTACAGTCTGCTGGGATTAACTGGTACGTCTGGGGGGGTCGCTGTCTGACTACGTCTGGTGGGGGGGGGGCTCGCTGTCTGACTACAGCCTGCTGGGATTAACTGGTACGTCTGAGGGGGGTCGCTGTCTGACTACAGTCTGCTGGGATTAACTGGTACCTAGGGGGTCGCTGTATGACTACAGTCTGCTGGGATTAACTGGTACGTCTGGAGGGGGGTCGCTGTGACTACAGTCTGCTGGGATTAACTGGTACGCTTAGGGGGGTCGCTGTCTGACTACAGTCTGCTGGGATTAACTGGTACGTCTAGGGGGTCGCTGTCTGACTAAATCTGCTGGGATTAACTGGTACGTCTGAGGGGGGGTCGCTGTCTGACTACAGCCTGCTGGGATTAACTGGTACGTCTAGGGGGGGTCGCTGTCTGACTACAGTCTGCTGGGATTAACTGGTACGTCTAGGGGGGTCGCTGTCTGACTAAGTCTGCTGGGATTAACTGGTACGTCTGGGGGGGTCGCTGTCTGACTACAGCCTGCTGGGATTAACTGGTACGTCTGAGGGGGTCGCTGTCTGACTACAGTCTGCTGGGATTAACTGGTACGTCTGG
>NW_025747606.1:22500-35000 GCF_021184085.1 Oncorhynchus gorbuscha
CCTAGTCAGGGTGTAGGAGGGTCACCGGTACCTAGTCAGGGTGTAGGAGGGTCACCGGTACCTAGTCAGGGTGCAGGAGGGTCACCGGTACCTAGTCAGGGTGCAGGAGGGTCACCGGTACCTAGTCAGGGTGCAGGAGGGTCACCGGTACCTAGTCAGGGTGTAGGAGGGTCACCGGTACCTAGTCAGGGTGTAGGAGGGTCACCGGTACCTAGTCAGGGTGTAGGAGGGTCACCGGTACCTAGTCAGGGTGTAGGAGGGTCACCGGTACCTAGTCAGGGTGCAGTAGGGTCACCGGTACCTAGTCAGGGTGCAGGAGGGTCACCGGTACCTAGTCAGGGTGTAGTAGGGTCACCGGTACCTAGTCAGGGTGTAGGAGGGTCACCGGTACCTAGTCAGGGTGTAGGAGGGTCACCGGTACCTAGTCAGGGTGTAGGAGGGTCACCGGTACCTAGTCAGGGTGTAGGAGGGTCACCGGTACCTAGTCAGGGTGTAGGAGGGTCACCGGTACCTAGTCAGGGTGTAGGAGGGTCACCGGTACCTAGTCAGGGTGCAGGAGGGTCACCGGTACCTAGTCAGGGTGTAGGAGGGTCACCGGTACCTAGTCAGGGTGTAGGAGGGTCACCGGTACCTAGTCAGGGTGTAGGAGGGTCACCGGTACCTAGTCAGGGTGTAGGAGGGTCACCGGTACCTAGTCAGGGTGTAGGAGGGTCACCGGTACCTAGTCAGGGTGTAGGAGGGTCACCGGTACCTAGTCAGGGTGTAGGAGGGTCACCGGTACCTAGTCAGGGTGTAGGAGGGTCGCCGGTACCTAGTCAGGGTGTAGGAGGGTCGCCGGTACCTAGTCAGGGTGCAGGAGAGGGTCGCCGGTACCTAGTCAGGGTGCAGGAGAGGGTGGCCGGTACCTAGTCAGGGTGCAGGAGGGTGACCGGTACCTAGTCAGGGTGCAGGAGGGTGACCGGTACCTAGTCAGGGTGCAGGAGGGTGACCGGTACCTAGTCAGGGTGCAGGAGGGTGACCGGTACCTAGTCAGGGTGCAGGAGGGTCACCGGTACCTAGTCAGGGTGCAGGAGGGTCACCGGTACCTAGTCAGGGTGCAGGAGGGTCACCGGTACCTAGTCAGGGTGCAGGAGGGTCACCGGTACCTAGTCAGGGTGCAGGAGGGTCACCGGTACCTAGTCAGGGTGCAGGAGGGTCACCGGTACCTAGTCAGGGTGCAGGAGGGTCACCGGTACCTAGTCAGGGTGTAGGAGGGTCACCGGTACCTAGTCAGGGTGTAGGAGGGTCACCGGTACCTAGTCAGGGTGTAGGAGGGTGACCGGTACCTAGTCAGGGTGTAGGAGGGTCACCGGTACCTAGTCAGGGTGTAGGAGGGTCACCGGTACCTAGTCAGGGTGTAGGAGGGTCACCGGTACCTAGTCAGGGTGTAGGAGGGTCACCGGTACCTAGTCAGGGTGCAGGAGGGTCACCGGTACCTAGTCAGGGTGCAGGAGGGTCACCGGTACCGAGTCAGGGTGCAGGAGAGGGTGACCAGTACCTAGTCAGGGTGCAGGAGGGTCGCCAGTACCTAGTCAGGGTGCAGGAGGGTCGCCAGTACCGAGTCAGGGTGCAGGAGAGGGTGACCGGTACCTAGTCAGGGTGCAGGAGGGTCGCCAGTACCGAGTCAGGGTGCAGGAGGGTCGCCAGTACCGAGTCAGGGTGCAGGAGGGGTGACCAGTACCTAGTCAGGGTGCAGGAGGGTGACCAGTACCTAGTCAGGGTGCAGGAGGGTGACCAGTACCTAGTCAGGTTGCAGGAGGGTCGCCATTACCGAGTCAGGGTGCAGGAGGGTCGCCAGTACCGAGTCAGGGTGCAGGAGAGGGTGACCAGTACCTAGTCAGGGTGCAGGAGGGTCGCCAGTACCTAGTCAGGGTGCAGGAGGGTCGCCAGTACCGAGTCAGGGTGCAGGAGAGGGTGACCGGTACCTAGTCAGGGTGCAGGAGGGTCGCCAGTACCGAGTCAGGGTGCAGGAGGGTCACCAGTACCGAGTCAGGGTGCAGGAGAGGGTGACTGGTACCTAGTCAGGGTGCAGGAGGGTGACCGGTACCTAGTCAGGGTGCAGGAGGGTGACCGGTACCTAGTCAGGGTGCAGGAGGGTGACCGGTACCTAGTCAGGGTGCAGGAGAGGGTCACCGGTACCTAGTCAGGGTGCAGGAGGGTGACCAGTACCTAGTCAGGGTGCAGGAGGGTCACCAGTACCTAGTCAGGGTGCAGGAGGGTCGCCAGTACCGAGTCAGGGTGCAGGAGAGGGTGACCGGTACCTAGTCAGGGTGCAGGAGAGGGTGACCAGTACCTAGTCAAGGTGCAGGAGGGTGACCAGTACCTAGTCAGGGTGCAGGAGGGTCGCCAGTACCGAGTCAGGGTGCAGGAGGGGTGACCAGTACCTAGTCAGGGTGCAGGAGGGTGACCAGTACCTAGTCAGGTTGCAGGAGGGTCGCCAGTACCGAGTCAGGGTGCAGGAGGGTCGCCAGTACCGAGTCAGGGTGCAGGAGGGTGACCAGTACCGAGTCAGGGTGCAGGAGAGGGTGGCCAGTACCGAGTCAGGGTGCAGGAGAGGGTCACCGGTACCTAGTCAGGGTGAAGGAGGGTCACCGGTACCTAGTCAGGGTGCAGGAGGGTCACCGGTACCTAGTCAGGGTGCAGGAGGGTCACCAGTACCTAGTCAGGGTGCAGGAGAGGGTGACCAGTACCTAGTCAGGGTGCAGGAGGGTGACCAGTACCTAGTCAGGGTGCAGGAGGGTGACCAGTACCTAGTCAGGGTGCAGGAGGGTCACCAGTACCTAGTCAGGGTGCAGGAGGGTCACCGGTACCTAGTCAGGGTGCAGGAGAGGGTCACCGGTACAAAACAATGAAGATACATGAATACATATTAAAGGGGGTCGATGTAAATGGACTTGAAGAGTTTGAGAAAATAGCATTGATGAATTCAAAGATGGACACACTGTACCAGGTAGATGCATATTAACACTAATATGGTCAGAATACTTCACATCTTCTTCTTATGAACCATACAAACACACGTGGAATGTGGTAACCATGGTAACATACGAACACACGTGGAATGTGGTAACCATGGTACCATACGAACACATGTGGAATGAGGTAACCATGGTACCATACGAACACACGTGGAATGTGGTAACCATGGTAACATACGAACACATGGAATGTGGTAACCATGGTAACATACGAACACACGTGGAATGTGGTAACCATGGTACCATACGAACACATGTGGAATGAGGTAACCATGGTACCATACGAACACACGTGGAATGTGGTAACCATGGTAACATACTAACACATGGAATGTGGTAACCATGGTACCATACGAACAAGTGGAATGTGGTAACCATGGAACCACACCAATACATGTGGAATGTGGTAACCATGGAACCATACGAACACGTGGAATGTGGTAACCATGGAACCACACCAATACATGTGGAATGTGGTAACCATGGAACCATACGAACACGTGGAATGTGGTAACCATGGTACATGTCTTAACATAGCTATTCTCTAAGGGTCAAGAGGAATGCCGAGTTATTGACGAATCAAAACATCTAATTTTACGTGTCCATTTTTAAACCACAGTCAATCCACTCCACAGTGGCCAGTCGACTGTAAACTTGTCATCGACATCCCAAAGACGAACCACACTTCATTTGATACTGTTCACCTGTTACGGCTGCAATCCCGATGTCGGGATATGACAACTACCAGTGAAAATAGAGGGCACCAAATTCAAACCACAGAAATCTCATAATTAGAATTCCTAAAACATACATGTGTTTGATATAATTTTAAAGCTATTCTCGTTGTTATTCCCACCAAAGTGTCCGCTTTCAAATAGGCTTTTCAGCAAAAGCACTACAAACGATTATGTTAAGGTCTCCACCAAACCACAATAAGCACAGCCATTTTCTAGCGAAATATAGCATTCACAAAAAACAGATATAAAGATATAATTAATCACTAACCTTTGATGATCTTCATCAGATGACACTCATAGGACTTCATGTTACACAATACATGCATGTTTTGTTTGATAAAGTTCATATTTATATACAAAAATCGGAGTTTACATTGGCGCGTTAGATTCACTAGTTCCAAAAACATCCAGTGATTTTTGCATAGCCACATCGTTTCAACAGAAATACTCATCATAAATGTAGATGATAATACAAGTTATACACATGGAATTATAGATATACCTCTTCTTAATGCAACTGCTGTGTCAGATCTTTTTTTAAAGTTTTCGGAAAAAGCAACCCATGCAATAATCTGAGACGGCGCTCAGAACAGTAGCCAAATTAGCCTCCATGTTGGAGTCAACAGAAACCAGAAAATACATGATAAATATTTCCTTACCTTTGATGAGCTACATCAGAATGCAGTCCTAGGAATCCCAGGTCCACAATAAATGCTTGATTTGTTCGAATATGTCCGTTATTTATGTCCAATTAGCTACTTTTATTTATGTCAAATTAGCTACTTTGGTTAGCGCGTTCGGTAAACAATTCCAAAGTCACAAAGCGCGTCCCCTATGACGTGACGAAATGTCCAAAAGTTCTGTAACAGTCAGTAGAAACATGTCAAACGATGTACTGAATCAAACGATGAACTGAAACAATCTTTAGAATGTTGTTTACATATATCTTGACTAACGTTCCAACCGGAGAATTAGAATGACTTCAGATGACCGGTGGAATGCAGGTCCTTCCCCTGTGAACGCACATGGTGAAAGCATGGTCCACTCATGGCTGTGGTTTCCTGTGTCATTCTCCCCCCCCTTCACATTAGAGTCATCAGACACAGTTCTATTGACTGCTGACATCTAGTGGAAGGCGCAGGAAGTGAAAACTCATCCATATCTCGCTGTAATTTCAATGAGACCTTGGTTGAAAATCTGCCACCTCCAGAAAAAAAACAGGAAGTGAAATTTCTCAGGTTTTTGCCTGCTTTATGAGTTCTGTTATACTCGCAGACATAATTCAAACAGTTTTAGAAACTTCAGAGTGTTTTCTATCCAATACTAATAATAATATGCAAATATTAGCAACTATGACTGAGGAGCAGGCCGTTTGATATGGGCACCTTTCATCCAAGCTACTCAATACTGCCCCTTCAGCCATAAGAAGTTAACTCATTATTTGCATGTGTAAAGATAGTTACAACATGATAGTGCTTGCTTTGTTCTCCAACTCATCTTGTGTTCTTTCTGTCATCCTGTGAACCCCGTTCATTGCTGCTCACAGCTATATTTATTATTATGCTTTCACCTCCTTCCTTTTCTCCCTTCCTCTCCCTCCCTCCTTCCTCTTCATCCCCCTCTCCCTCCTCCTCCTCCTCCCTCTCTCCTTCCCTCTCCCTCCTCCTCCCCCTCTCCCTCCTCCTCCTCCTCCTCCCTCTCTCCAGGTGATTGATATGAATGAGTACCAACGGAGGAGGTTTGCGTGTCGTATCATTGACTGTCTGTTTAACACAGTGACAGGGAAGAAGATCGCTCTGCTGGGATTCTCCTTTAAGAAAGACACTGGAGATACCAGGTATCTATTTCCTGTCTTCTATTCTTCTCCTCTCCTCCTCGTTCCCTCTCTTCCTCTCCTCCTCATTCCCTCTCTTCCTCTCCTTCTCGTTCCCTCTCTTCCTCTCCTCCTCGTTTCCTCTCTTCCTCTCCTCCTCGTTCCCTCTCTTCCTCTCCTCCTCGTTCCCTCTCTTCCTCTCCTCCTCGTTCCCTCTCTTCCTCTCCTCCTCGTTCCCTCTCTTCCTCTCCTCCTCGTTCCCTCTCTTCCTCCTCGTTCCCTCTCTTCCTCTCCTCCTCGTTCCCTCTCTTCCTCTCCTCCTCATTCCCTCTCTTCCTCCTCGTTCCCTCTCTCCTCTTTCTTCTCTTGTTGAAACATCAATTCCTTTACTCTCTCTCAATTCAAGGGTCTTTATTTTCATGGGAAACTTGAGTAGATGATAAACAAAAGTGAAATAAACAATTAAAATGAACAGTAAACATTACACTTACAGAAGTTCCAAAAGAATAAATACATTTTAAATGTCATATTATGTCTATATACAGTGTTGTAACAATGTGAAAATAAATAAGCATAAATATGGGTTGTATTTACAATGGTGTTTGTTCTTCACTGGTTTCACCTTTTCTCGTGGCAACAGGTCACAAATCTTGCTGCTGTGATGTCACACTGTGGTATTTCACCCAATAGATATGGGAGTTTATCAAAACTGGGTTTGTTTTGAGGGAAATATGTATCTCTAATATGGTCATACATTGGGCAGGAGGTTAGGAAGTGCAGCTCGGTTTCCACCTCATTTTGTGGGCAGTGAGCACATAGCCTGTCTTCTCTTGAGAGCCATGTCTGCCTACGGCGGCCTTTCTCAATAGCAAGGCTATTTCTCATGATTTGGTTGGGTCTAATTGTGCTGCTGTCCTGGGACTCTGTAGGGTGTGTTTGTGAACAGAGCCCCAGGACCAGCTTGCTTAGGGGACTCTTCTCCAGGTTCATCTCTCTGTAGGTGATGGCTTTGTTATGGAACTTTTGGGAATCGCTTCCTTTTAGGTGGTTGTAGAATTTAATGGCTCTTTTCTGGATTTTGATAATTAGTGGGTATCGGCCTAATTCTGCTCTGCATGCATTATTTGGTGTTCTACGTTGTACACGGAGGATATTTTTGCAGAATTCTGCATGCAGAGTCTCAATTTGGTGTTTGTCCCATTTTGTGAAGTCTTAGTTGGTGAGCGGACCCCAGACCTCACAACCATAAAGGGCAATGGGCTCTATGACTGATTCAAGTATTTTTAGTCAGATCCTAATTGGTATGTTGAATTTGATCTTCCTTTTGATGGCATAGAATGCCCTTCTTGCCTTGTCTCTCAGATCGTTCACAGCTTTGTGGAAGTTACCTGTGGCGCTGATGTTTTGGCCGAGGTCTGTATAGCTTTTTGTGTGTTCTAGGACAACGGTGTCGAGATGGAATTTGTATTTGTGGTCCTGGTGACTGGACCTTTTTTGGAACACCATTATTTTGGTCTTACTGAGATTTACTGTCAGGGCCCAGGTCTGACAGAATCTGTGCATAAGATCTAGGTGCTGCTGTAGGCCCTCCTTGGTTGGGGACAGAAGCACCAGATCATCAGCAAACAGTAGACATTCGTCTTCAGATTCTAGTAGGGTGAGGCCGGGTGCTGCAGACTGTTCTAGTGCACTCGCCAATTCGTTGATATAAATGTTGAAGAGGGTGGGGCTTAAGCTGCATCCCTGTGTCACCCCACGGCCTCTTGGGAAGAAATGTGTGTGTTTTTTGACAATTTTAAATGCACAATTGTTGTTTGTGTACATGGATTTTATAATGTCGTATGTTTTACCCCCAACACCACTTTCCACCAGTTTGTATAGCAGACCCTCGTGCCAAATTGAGTCCAAGGCTTTTTTTAAATCAACAAAGCTTGAGAAGACTTTGCCTTAGTTTTGGTTTGTTTGTCATTTAGGGTGTGCAGGGTGAATACGTGGTCTGTCGTACGGTAATTCGGTAAAAAGCCAATTTGACATTTGCTCAGTACATTGTTTTCACTGAGGAAATGTACGAGTCTGCTATTAATGATAATGCAGAGGATTTTCCCAAGGTTGCTGTTGACCCACGGTAGTTATTGGGGTCAAATTTGTCTCTCTCTGTCTCTGTTTTGTGTAGTGCCTGTCTCTTTCTCCCCTCGGTCTCCTCTCTCTCTGTCCCCTCTCTCTCTCTCCTCGGTCTCCTCTCTCTCTGTCCCCTCTCTCTCTCTCCTCGGTCTCCTCTCTCTCTGTCCCCTCTCTCTCTCTCCTCGGTCTCCTCTCTCTCTGTCCCCTCTCTCTCTCTCCTCGGTCCCCTCTCTCTCTCTCCTCGGTCACCTCTCTCTCTGTCCCCTCTCTCTCTCTCCTCGGTCTCCTCTCTCTCTGTCCCCTCTCTCTCCTCGGTCTCCTCTCTCTCTGTCCCCTCTCTCCTCGGTCTCCTTTCTCTCTGTCCCGTCTCTCTCTCCTCGGTCTCCATCTCGTCTGTGTCAGGTTAATCAGTGTGTGTGTGTGTGTGTGTGTGTGTGTGTGTGTGTGTGTGTGTGTGTGTGTGTGTGTGTGTCAGGTTAATCAGTGTGTAAGGGTAAAGTGCATGTCTTGGAACCTTGACCTGATATACTCATAGAACACACATTAACCCCCCCCCCCCCCACACCCCCCCAGAGTTAATCATTCATATTATGGGATGCCAGGTAGCTTAGCGATTTTAAGATTGTTGGGCCAGTTGCTGGTTCAAATCTTCCAGTCGACTAGGTGGGAGAGAAAAATCGATCTGTGCCCTTGAGCAAGGCACTTAACCTAAACTGCTCCTGTAAGCCTGCTAAATGACTGACGTGTGTGTGTGTGTGTGTGTGTGTGTGTGTGTGTGTGTGTGTGTGTGTGTGTGTGTGTGTGTGTGTGTGTGTGTGTGTGTGTGTGTGTGTGTGTGTGTGTGTGTGTGTGTGTGTCTTTCAGGGAGTCTTCTAGTATCTATATATCTAAGTACCTAATGGACGAGGGAGCCAAGCTCCACATCTACGACCCCAAAGTCCTGAAGGAACAGATCATTCTGGACCTCTCTCAACCACACATCTCTGAAGACCCTCACAGAGGTAGAGGAGGGAGGGGGGGGTCTGTCTGCCTGCCTGCCTGTCTGTGTCTGTCTGTCTGTCTGTCTGTCTGTCTGTCTGTCTGTCTGTCTGTCTGTCTGTCTGTCTGTCTGTCTGTCTGTCTGTCTGTCTGTCTGTCTGTCTGATCTGGTCACAGTGTCTGAGTGATGGTGTATCTGTGTATTGTAGTGTCTATGTATCTGTGTATTGTAGTGTCTATGTGATGGTGTATCTGTGTATTGTAGTGTCTATGTATCTGTGTATTGTAGTGTCTATGTGATGGTGTATCTGTGTATTGTAGTGTCTGAGTGATGGTGTATCTGTGTATTGTAGTGTCTATGTATCTGTGTATTGTAGTGTCTGTGTGATGGTGTATCTGTGTATTGTAGTGTCTGAGTGATGGTGTATCTGTGTATTGTAGTGTCTATGTATCTGTGTATTGTAGTGTCTATGTGATGGTGTATCTGTGTATTGTAGTGTCTATGTGATGGTGTATCTGTGTATTGTAGTGTCTATGTATCTGTGTATTGTAGTGTCTGAGTGATGGTGTATCTGTGTATTGTAGTGTCTATGTGATGGTGTATCTGTGTATTGTAGTGTCTATGTATCTGTGTATTGTAGTGTCTATGTATCTGTGTATTGTAGTGTCTATGTATCTGTGTATTGTAGTGTCTATGTGATGGTGTATCTGTGTATTGTAGTGTCTATGTATCTGTGTATTGTAGTGTCTGAGTGATGGTGTATCTGTGTATTGTAGTGTCTATGTGATGGTGTATCTGTGTATTGTAGTGTCTATGTATCTGTGTATTGTAGTGTCTATGTATCTGTGTATTGTAGTGTCTATGTATCTGTGTATTGTAGTGTCTATGTATCTGTGTATTGTAGTGTCTATGTATCTGTGTATTGTAGTGTCTATGTATCTGTGTATTGTAGTGTCTATGTATCTGTGTATTGTAGTGTCTATGTATCTGTGTATTGTAGTGTCTATGTATCTGTGTATTGTAGTGTCTATGTGATAGTGTATCTGTGTATTGTAGTGTCTGAGTGATGGTGTATCTGTGTATTGTAGTGTCTATATATCTGTGTATTGTAGTGTCTATGTGATAGTGTATCTGTGTATTGTAGTGTCTGAGTGATGGTGTATCTGTGTATTGTAGTGTCTATGTATCGGTGTATTGTAGTGTCTATGTATCGGTGTATTGTAGTGTCTATGTATCTGTGTATTGTAGTGTCTATGTATCTGTGTATTGTAGTGTCTATGTATCTGTGTATTGTAGTGTCTATGTATCTGTGTATTGTAGTGTCTATGTATCTGTGTATTGTAGTGTCTATGTATCTGTGTATTGTAGTGTCTATGTGATAGTGTATCTGTGTATTGTAGTGTCTGAGTGATGGTGTATCTGTGTATTGTAGTGTCTGTGTATCGGTGTATTGTAGTGTCTATGTGATGGTGTATCTGTGTATTGTAGTGTCTGAGTGATGGTGTATCTGTGTATTGTAGTGTCTATGTATCGGTGTATTGTAGTGTCTATGTATCTGTGTATTGTAGTGTCTATGTGATGGTGTATCTGTGTATTGTAGTGTCTATGTATCTGTGTATTGTAGTGTCTATGTATCTGTGTATTGTAGTGTCTGAGTGATGGTGTATCTGTGTATTGTAGTGTCTATGTATCTGTGTATTGTAGTGTCTGAGTGATGGTGTATCTGTGTATTGTAGTGTCTGAGTGATGGTGTATCTGTGTATTGTAGTGTCTGAGTGATGGTGTATCTGTGTATTGTAGTGTCTGCGTGATGGTGTATCTGTGTATTGTAGTGTCTATGTGATGGTGTATCTGTGTATTGTAGTGTCTATGTATCTGTGTATTGTAGTACCTATGTGATGGTGTATCTGTGTATTGTAGTGTCTATGTATCTGTGTATTGTAGTGTCTGAGTGATGGTGTATCTGTGTATTGTAGTGTCTATGTATCTGTGTATTGTAGTGTCTATGTATCTGTGTATTGTAGTGTCTATGTATCTGTGTATTGTAGTGTCTATGTATCTGTGTATTGTATTGTCTATGTATCTGTGTATTGTAGTGTCTGAGTGATGGTGTATCTGTGTATTGTAGTGTCTATGTGATGGTGTATCTGTGTATTGTAGTGTCTGAGTGATGGTGTATCTGTGTATTGTAGTGTCTGAGTGATGGTGTATCTGTGTATTGTAGTGTCTGAGTGATGGTGTATCTGTGTATTGTAGTGTTTATGTGATGGTGTATCTGTGTATTGTAGTGTCTATGTATCTGTGTATTGTAGTGTCTATGTGATGGTGTATCTGTGTATTGTAGTGTCTGAGTGATGGTGTATCTGTGTATTGTAGTGTCTATGTATCTGTGTATTGTAGTGTCTATGTGATGGTGTATCTGTGTATTGTAGTGTCTGAGTGATGGTGTATCTGTGTATTGTAGTGTCTGAGTGATGGTGTATCTGTGTATTGTAGTGTCTGAGTGATGGTGTATCTGTGTATTGTAGTGTCTGAGTGATGGTGTATCTGTGTATTGTAGTGTCTGAGTGATAGTGTATCTGTGTATTGTAGTGTCTGAGTGATAGTGTATCTGTGTATTGTAGTGTCTGAGTGATGGTGTATCTGTGTATTGTAGTGTCTGAGTGATGGTGTATCTGTGTATTGTAGTGTCTGAGTGATAGTGTATCTGTGTATTGTAGTGTCTGAGTGATGGTGTATCTGTGTATTGTAGTGTCTATGTATCTGTGTATTGTAGTGTCTGAGTGATGGTGTATCTGTGTATTGTAGTGTCTGAGTGATGGTGTATTGTAGTGTCTGAGTGATGGTGTATCTGTGTATTGTAGTGTCTGAGTGATGGTGTATCTGTGTATTATAGTGTCTATGTGATGGTGTATCTGTGTATTGTAGTGTCTGAGTGATGGTGTATCTGTGTATTGTAGTGTCTGAGTGATGGTGTATCTGTGTATTGTAGTGTCTGAGTGATGGTGTATCTGTGTATTGTAGTGTCTGAGTGATGGTGTATCTGTGTATTGTAGTGTCTGAGTGATGGTGTATCTGTGTATTGTAGTGTCTGAGTGATGGTGTATCTGTGTATTGTAGTGTCTGAGTGATGGTGTATCTGTGTATTGTAGTGTCTGAGTGATGGTGTATCTGTGTATTGTAGTGTCTGAGTGATGGTGTATCTGTGTATTGTAGTGTCTGAGTGATAGTGTATCTGTGTATTGTAGTGTCTGAGTGATGGTGTATCTGTGTATTGTAGTGTCTGAGTGATGGTGTATCTGTGTATTGTAGTGTCTGAGTGATGGTGTATCTGTGTATTGTAGTGTCTGAGTGATGGTGTATCTGTGTATTGTAGTGTCTGAGTGATGGTGTATCTGTGTATTGTAGTGTCTGAGTGATGGTGTATCTGTGTATTGTAGTGTCTGAGTGATGGTGTATCTGTGTATTGTAGTGTCTGTGTGATGGTGTATCTGTGTATTGTAGTGTCTGAGTGATGGTGTATCTGTGTATTGTAGTGTCTGAGTGATGGTGTATCTGTGTATTGTAGTGTCTGAGTGATGGTGTATCTGTGTATTGTAGTGTCTGAGTGATAGTGTATCTGTGTATTGTAGTGTCTGAGCTGGTCACAGTGTCTATGTATCTGTGTATTGTAGTGTCTATGTATCTGTGTATTGTAGTGTCTGAGCTGGTCACAGTGTCTATGTGATGGTGTATCTGTGTATTGTAGTGTCTGAGTGATGGTGTATCTGTGTATTGTAGTGTCTGAGTGATGGTGTATCTGTGTATTGTAGTGTCTGAGTGATGGTGTATCT
>NW_025747606.1:40000-47500 GCF_021184085.1 Oncorhynchus gorbuscha
TGATGTCATCAACCTGCGACTTAAATAAAACAAGATGTGAACTGTCATCACAGACTCTCTCTTTGTTACTGCTTCAGGTATTAGTGTTCAACCTATAATTATATAGTGTTTCCCCTATGGGCCTTGACTGGTGATGTCATCAACCTGCGACTTCAACCTATAATTATATAGTGTTTCCCCTATGGGCCTTGACTGGTGATGTCATCAACCTGCGACTTCAACCTATAATTATATAGTGTTTCCCTATGGGCCTTGACTGGTGATGTCATCAACCTGCGACTTCAACCTATAATTATAATTAAGAGTAGTGCACTATATATACAGAGTAGAGACCAGACTAGACAGGGGTCTAAGAGTAGTACACTATATATACAGAGTAGAGACCAGACTAGACAGGGGTCTAAGAGTAGTGCACTATATATACAGAGTAGAGACCAGACTAGACAGGGGTCTAAGAGTAGTGCACTATATATACAGAGTAGGGACCAGGGAGCCGTTTAGTGCACTATGGGCCCTAGTTCCTTATTCCCTATCTCGTGCACTATGGGCCCTAGTTCCTTATTCCCTATCTAGTGCACTATGGGCCCTAGTTCCTTATTCCCTATCTAGTGCACTATGGGCCCTAGTTCCTTATTCCCTATCTAGTGCACTATGGGCCCTAGTTCCTTATTCCCTATCTAGTGCACTATGGGCCCTAGTTCCTTATTGCCTATCTAGTGCACTATGGGCCCTAGTTCCTTATTCCCTATCTAGTGCACTATGGGCCCTAGTTCCTTATTCCCTACCTACTGCACTATGGGCCCTAGTTCCTTATTCCCTATCTAGTGCACTATGGGCCCTAGTTCCTTATTCCCTATCTAGTGCACTATGGGCCCTAGTTCCTTATTCCCTATCTAGTGCACTATGGGCCCTAGTTCCTTATTCCCTATCTCGTGCACTATGGGCCCTAGTTCCTTATTCCCTATCTCGTGCACTATGGGCCCTAGTTCCTTATTCCCTATCTAGTGCACTATGGGCCCTAGTTCCTTATTCCCTATCTCGTGCACTACATAGGGAATAGGGTGCTTTGTGGTACGTATTCAGTCTGTCCATTAACCCACTAGATTCATATTGCCCCAATCTCACACACACACACACACACACACACACACACACACACACACACACACACACACACACACACACACACACGTTGGAATGATAAGTCATGATTTAATACTTTTATTGTACAACCGTCATTATAAAACAACACTATAAGTCACATAGCAACACACCGATCACATAGCAACACACCGATCACACCGATCACATAGCAACACACCGATCACATAGCAACCCCTCAAGTCATTCTCTCTCATCCGAGTATAATGTCAATAATCAAATTATTGTGTTGGAGTTAAAACTGGGACCGTCCTCTGGCTTCGTCTCAAAATGGCCCCCGATACCCTATATAGTGGACTACTGGCCCCCTATTCCCTATATAGTGGACTACTGGCCCCCTATATCCTATATAGTGGACTACTGGCCCCCTATATCCTATATAGTGGACTACTGGCCCCCTATATCCTATATAGTGGACTACTGGCCCCCTATATAGTGGACTACTGGCCCCCTATATAGTGGACTACTGGCCCCCTATATAGTGGACTACTGGCCCCCTATATAGTGGACTACTGGCCCCCTATATAGTGGACTACTGGCCCCCTATATAGTGGACTACTGGCCCCCTATATAGTGGACTACTGGCCCCTATATAGTGGACTACTGGCCCCCTATATAGTGGACTACTAGTAGTGAATAGGTGGCATCTGGGACTGCCATTCCAACAACCACTGAACCCCCCCCCCCAACACCGTCCTTCTGCACACACCATGGGTGTCCCACTTAAATCAGTCCCCCGTATTGCCCAACCGTAAGTGGTCCCCCTTTACCCTCCTGATGCGTTGGTCAACTCAGGTTGACTGTGTGAATGTGTGTTGCTGACTGATAGGGATCATACATCTATAGCCTGTGGTGGAGTGGAGGGTCTTCCCAGGTATTTCCCCCTCCCCTTATCTTCCCAGGTATTTACCCCCCTTTATCTTCCCAGGTAATTACCCCCCTCCTTTATCTTCCCAGGTAATTACCCCCCTCCCCCTTATCTTCCCAGGTATTTACCCCCTTTATCTTCCCAGGTATTTACCCCCTTTATCTTCCCAGGTATTTACCCCCCTTTATCTTCCCAGGTATTTACCCCCCTCCTTTATCTTCCCAGGTAATTACCCCCCTTTATCTTCCCAGGTATTTACCCCCCTTTATCTTCCCAGGTAATTACCCCCTTTATCTTCCCAGGTATTTACCCCCCTCCTTTATCTTCCCAGGTATTTACCCCCCTCCTTTATCTTCCCAGGTATTTACCCCCCTCCTTTATCTTCCCAGGCAGGTATTTACCCCCCCCCCCCTCCTTTATCTTCCCAGGTATTTACCCCCCTCCCCCCTTATCTTCCCAGGTATTTACCCCCCTCCTTTATCTTCCCAGGTAATTACCCCCTTTATCTTCCCAGGTAATTACCCCTCCTTTATCTTCCCAGGTAATTACCCCTCCTTTATCTTCCCAGGTAATTACCCCCTTTTATCTTCCCAGGTAATTACCCCCTTTATCTTCCCAGGTAATTACCCCCTTTATCTTCCCAGGTAATTACCCCCTTTATCTTCCCAGGTAATTACCCCCCTTTATCTTCCCAGGTAATTACCCCCTTTATCTTCCCAGGTAATTACCCCCCCTTTATCTTCCCAGGTAATTACCCCCTTTATCTTCCCAGGTAATTACCCCCTTTATCTTCCCAGGTAATTACCCCCCTCCTTTATCTTCCCAGGTATTTACCCCCCTCCTTTATCTTCCCAGGTATTTACCCCCTCCCCCCTTATCTTCCCAGGTATTTACCCCCCTCCTTTATCTTCCCAGGTAATTACCCCCTTTATCTTCCCAGGTAATTACCCCTCCTTTATCTTCCCAGGTAATTACCCCTCCTTTATCTTCCCAGGTAATTACCCCCTTTATCTTCCCAGGTAATTACCCCCCTTTATCTTCCCAGGTATTTACCCCCTTTATCTTCCCAGGTATTTACCCCCTTTATCTTCCCAGGTATTTACCCCCTCCTTTATCTTCCCAGGTAATTACCCCCCTTTATCTTCCCAGGTATTTACCCCCTTTATCTTCCCAGGTAATTACCCCCCTTTATCTTCCCAGGTATTTACCCCCCTCCCTTATCTTCCCAGGTATTTACCCCCCTCCTTTATCTTCCCAGGTAATTACCCCCTTTATCTTCCCAGGTAATTACCCCTCCTTTATCTTCCCAGGTAATTACCCCCTCCTTTATCTTCCCAGGTAATTACCCCCTTTATCTTCCCAGGTAATTACCCCCTTTATCTTCCCAGGTAATTACCCCCTTTATCTTCCCAGGTAATTACCCCCTTTATCTTCCCAGGTAATTACCCCCTTTATCTTCCCAGGTAATTACCCCCCTTTATCTTCCCAGGTAATTACCCCCTTTATCTTCCCAGGTAATTACCCCCTTTATCTTCCCAGGTAATTACCCCCTTTATCTTCCCAGGTAATTACCCCCCCTACATCACTGGTTATAATGTACAGAACGAGACATCAACATGAACAGAGTCCTGTAGTAGCTCATATTCTGGATCGGAGAACTTTATATTGTAGATATTGTAGTATATTATATTGTAATACAGTGTATGTAGAGTAGCTTTATGGAGGGAGAGAGGCCTCTGAAAGGAGGAGACGTCAGGATTCAGGTAAAGGTGAGTCCAGGTGATCAGGTTATTCTGCCGCTGCCTTCCTCTTCTCTAACAGATTCTTCAGGAAGAACTCACCTGAGAGAGAAGAGAGAGGAGAGGAGAATGAGAGGGGTGGAGAATGAGAGGGGTGGAGAATGAGAGGGGTGGAGAGGGGTGGAGAATGAGAGGAGTGTGTGTCTGGGTCTCTGTGTGGGTCTCTGTGTGGGTCTCTGTGTGGGTCTGACCTGCTCTGTATGAGGAACGCACTAAGGGTCCGCTGGCTGTGTAGACGAATCCCATCTCCTTCCCCACCTCCTCCCAGTGGACAAACCTCTCAGGAGTCACATACTCCTCCACCTACACACACACACACACACACACACACACACACACACACACACACACACACACACACACACACACACACACACAGTTATTCTGAACTGAAATCCTGCTGCCTGGGTGGTTGGCTCTGTGTGTATGTGTGTGTGTGTGCTGTACCTTGAGGTGGCGTTTAGTGGGCTGCATGTACTGTCCCAGTGTTAGACAATCCACTCCTGCCTCTCTCAGCTCTGTCAACAACAACAACAACACCGTTACTGGTGACAAATATATCATATCTGTTCGTCTCTCCCTGACGTGTGTGTGTGTGTGTGTGTGTGTGTGTGTGTGTGTGTGTACCGGTCAGTGTGTTATAAATCTGGCGGTCCGTCTCTCTCAGACGTGTGTGTGTGTGTGTGTGTGTGTGTGTGTGTGTGTGTGTGTGTGTGTGTGTGTGTGTGTGTGTGTGTACCAGTCAGTGTGTTATAAATCTGCAGGTCCGTCTCTCCGAGACGTGTGTATGTGTGTGTGTACCAGTCGGTGTGTTATAAATCTGTCGGTCCGTCTCAGACGTGTGTGTGTGTGTGTGTGTGTGTGTGTACCGGTCAGTGTGTTATAAATCTGCAGGTCCGTCTCTCCCAGACGTGTGTGTGTGTGTGTGTGTGTGTGTGTGTGTGTGTGTGTGTGTGTGTGTGTGTGTGTGTGTGTGTGTGTGTGTGTGTACCGGTCAGTGTGTTATAAATCTGCAGGTCCGTCTCTCCGAGACCCAACATGATGGAGGTCTTGGTGAGAATGTCTGGTTTGACGGCCTTGGCGTGACGCAGGACATTCAGGGATTGGTCGATGTTCGCCCGCGGATCACGGACGTGTCTGTGGGTTCAAAAGGTCATAAAATGATTTCTTTTCCGTCAGTAAGTTACGGACAATATATTCAGACTCGACGGTGAACTGCAAAAACCGTTGAAACCAGTCCCAAATGGTGCCCTATTCCCTATGAAGTGCACCCTATTCCCTATGAAGTGCACCCTATTCCCTATGAAGTGCACCCTATTCCCTATGAAGTGCACTTCATTTGACATGCGCCCTATTCCCTATGAAGTGCACCCTATTCCCTATGAAGTGCACCCTATTCCCTATGAAGTGCACCCTGTTCCCTATGAAGTGCACCCTATTCCCTATGAAGTGCACCCTGTTCCCTATGAAGTGCACCCTGTTCCCTATGAAGTGCACCCTGTTCCCTATGAAGTGCACCCTATTCCCTATGAAGTGCACCCTGTTCCCTATGAAGTGCACCCTGTTCCCTATGAAGTGCGCCCTATTCCCTATGAAGTGCACCCTATTCCCTATGAAGTGCACCCTATTCCCTATGAAGTGCACCCTGTTGCCTATGAAGTGCACCCTATTCCCTATGAAGTGCACCCTATTCCCTATGAAGTGCACCCTGTTCCCTATGAAGTGCACCCTGTTCCCTATGAAGTGCACCCTGTTCCCTATGAAGTGCACCCTATTCCCTATGAAGTGCACCCTATTCCCTATGAAACCCTATTCCCTATGAAGTGCACCCTATTCCCTATGAAGTGCACTAAGTTGGACCAGAGTCCATTATATGAAGGTTATTGTCTAGGATAGACGTGGTCCAACAGTCAAGTTTCTATTTAAAAATTGGGGGGCGTTTTGCTGCCACCTGCTGGTCAGAGTCGGTATTACAACCTCTTAACAAAGACAGTTCCTTCACACCAAGTCCATCGTCTCCTTCCCACTTCCGGGTGGACAGGAAGTCTACTGCACCATGGGGGGAAGGGGGGGGGAGGGGGGGCAAATACGGTTCACTGGGGAATCCATGAAGAAAAATAGAAGTAGCCTGGAAACCAGAACCTGTTGTGTTAACATTCCACTCCTTGTACTCGGTGTCACTGGAATGATGGGAGAAACAGACTGGAACCCAGGCTACAGCTGTTTCCTTTCATTGGGTTCACAGTGGAGCAGGTCAGGGAGAAACAGACTGGAACCCAGGCTACAGCTGTTTCCTTTCATTGGGTTCCCAGTGGAGCAGGTCAGGGAGAGCCAGCCAGCCGGCCAGCCAGCCAGACGGCCAGCCAGCCGGCCAGCCAGACGGCCAGCCAGACGGCCAGCCAGCCAAACGGCCAGCCAGCCAGCCGTACATTGACCAGGGTCCTAACAGTATAGCCATGCTTTAGAGTCTACGTCGCCTATGGGCCCGAGTCAAACGTAGTCCCCTGTATAGGGAATAGGGTCACGTAGGGGTCAGGGCCCGAGTCAAACGTAGTCCCCTGTATAGGGAATAGGGTCACGTAGGGGTCAGGGCCCAAGTCAAACGTAGTCCCCTGTATAGGGAATAGGGTCACGTAGGGGTCAGGGCCCAAGTCAAACGTAGTCCCCTGTATAGGGAATAGGGTCACGTAGGGGTCAGGGCCAGAGTCAAACGTAGTCCCCTGTATAGGGAATAGGGTCACGTAGGGGTCAGGGCCCGAGTCAAACGTAGTCCCCTGTATAGGGAATAGGGTCACGTAGGGGTCAGGGCCCGAGTCAAACGTAGTCCCCTGTATAGGGAATAGGGTCACATAGGGGTCAGGGCCCGAGTCAAACGTAGTCCCCTGTATAGGGAATAGGGTCACGTAAGGGTCAGGGCCCGAGTCAAACGTAGTCCCTGTATAGGGAATAGGGTCACATAGGGGTCAGGGCCCGAGTCAAACGTAGTCCCCTGTATAGGGAATAGGGTCACGTAGGGGTCAGGGCCCGAGTCAAACGTAGTCCCCTGTATAGGGAATAGGGTCACGTAAGGGTCAGGGCCCGTACCTCTGCAGCTCGCGGACGGTCTCCACATTATGGGCGTAAACGTCCAGCCCTGATTGGGCGATCTTCTCCACCGCCGCCAGGTCTCCTCGGAAATCAGGGGTCAGACATTCCACCATGATCTGGGACTTCCTGGAGGAGACAACAACATTTAGTCAGAGAGACATTCCACCGTGACCTGGGACTTCCTGGATGAGACAACAACATTTAGTCAGAGAGACATTCCACCGTGACCTGAGACTTCCTGGATGAGACAACAACATTTAGTCAGAGAGACATTCCACCGTGACCTGAGACTTCCTGGATGAGACAACAACATTTAGTCAGAGGGGTCAGACATTCCACCATGATCTGGGACTTCCTAGATGAGACAACAACATTTAGTCAGAGGGGTCAGACATTCCACCGTGACCTGGGACTTCCTGGAGGAGACAACAACATTTAGTCAGAGGGGTCAGACATTCCACCATGATCTGGGACTTCCTGGATGAGACAACAACATTTAGTCAGAGAGACATTCCACCGTGATCTGGGACTTCCTGGATGAGACAACAACATTTAGTCAGAGGGGTCAGACATTCCACCGTGACC
>NW_025747607.1:0-30000 GCF_021184085.1 Oncorhynchus gorbuscha
CCTTAGCAGGGAATCCTGATGGAATAGGCCTGTCTTAGCAGGGAATCCTGATGGAATAGGTCTGCCTTAGCA
The DNA here is from genome assembly GCF_021184085.1 of Oncorhynchus gorbuscha. Taxonomy (NCBI): domain Eukaryota; kingdom Metazoa; phylum Chordata; class Actinopteri; order Salmoniformes; family Salmonidae; genus Oncorhynchus; species Oncorhynchus gorbuscha. Next base: position 73 of record NW_025747607.1, read on the forward strand.
GGAATCCTGGATGGAATAGGCCTCCTTAGCAGGGAACTTGATGGACTAGGCCTGCCTTAGCAGGAATCCTGATGGAATAGGCCTGCCTTAGCAGGAATCCTGACGGAATAGGCCTGCCTTAGCAGGGAATCCTGATGGAATAGGCCTGCCTTAGCAGGGAACCTGATGGACTAGGCCTGCCTTAGCAGGGAATCCTGATGGACTAGGCCTGCCTTAGCAGGAATCCTGGATGGAATAGGCCTGCCTTAGCAGGAATCCTGATGGAATAGGCCTGTCTTAGCAGGGAATCCTGATGGAATAGGCCTGCCTTAGCAGGGAATCCTGATGGAATAGGCCTAGCCCTAGCAGGGAATCCTGATGGACTAGGCCTGCCTTAGCAGGAATCCTGATGGAATAGGCCTGTCTTAGCAGGGAATCCTGATGGAATAGGCCTGTCTTAGCAGGAATCCTGATGGAATAGGCCTGCCTTAGCAGGGAATCCTGATGGAATAGGCCTGATGGAATAGGCTGCCTTAGCAGGGAATCCTGATGGAATAGGCCTGTCTTAGCAGGGAATCCTGATGGAATAGGCCTGCCTTAGCAGGGAATCCTGATGGAATAGGCCTGTCTTAGCAGGGAATCCTGATGGAATAGGCCTGTCTTAGCAGGGAATCCTGATGGAATAGGCCTGTCTTAGCAGGAATCCTGATGGAATAGGCCTGCCTTAGCAGGGAATCCTGATGGACTAGGCCTGCCTTAGCAGGGAATCCTGATGGAATAGGCCTGATGGAATAGCAGGGAATCCTGATGGAATAGGCCTGTCTTAGCAGGGAATCCTGATGGAATAGGCCTGCCTTAGCAGGGAATCCTGATGGAATAGGCCTCCTTAGCAGGGAATCCTGATGGACTAGGCCTGCCTTAGCAGGGAATCCTGATGGAATAGGCCTGCCTTAGCAGGGAATCCTGATGGAATAGGCCTACCTTAGCAGGGAATCCTGATGGAATAGGCCTGCAGGGAATCCTGATGGAATAGGCCTGTCTTAGCAGGGAATCCTGATGGAATAGGCCTGCCTTAGCAGGGAATCCTGATGGAATAGGCCTGCCTTAGCAGGGAATCCTGATGGAATAGGCCTGTCTTAGCAGGGAATCCTGATGGAATAGGCCTGTCTTAGCAGGGAATCCTGATGGACTAGGCCTGCCTTAGCAGGGAATCCTGATGGACTAGGCCTGCCTTAGCAGGGAATCCTGATGGAATAGGCCTGCCTTAGCAGGGAATCCTGATGGAATAGGCCTGCCTTAGCAGGGAATCCTGATGGAATAGGCCTGCAGGGAATCCTGAATTCTCCAACTGGGGTTTTCTGTAAAACTTTGGGAAAGTTACATGAATTTTGCAACCGTAATCCATCGACAGAGTTTTTTATAATTGATTGGTTGGTTGATTGATTGATCGATTGGTTGATTGATCGATTGGTTGATTGATCGATTGGTTGATTGGTTGATTGGTTGATTGATTGATTGGTTGGTTGGTTGATTGGTTGGTTGATTGATTGGTTGGTTGATTGATTGATTGATTGATTGGTTGGTTGGTTGATTGATCGATTGGTTGGTTGGTTGATTGATCGATTGGTTGGTTGGTTGATTGATTGATTGATTGGTTGGTTGATTGATTGATTGATTGATTGATTGGTTGGTTGATTGGTTGGTTGGTTGGTTGATTGATCGATTGGTTGGCTGGTTGATTGATTGATTGATTGATTGATTGGTTGATTGGTTGATTAATCAAAAGATTGATTGACTAGTTGTTGCTTACCTCAACAGGGCCTGCATCTCAAATGGTACCCTATCTAGTGCACTACTTTAGACCAGGGCCTTTTCCTATATAGTGCACTACTTTAGACCAGAGCCCTATTCCCAATATAGTACACTACTTTAGACCAGAGCCCTATACCCTATATAGTGCACTACTTTAGACCAGAGCCCTATTCCCTATATAGTGCACTACTTTAGACCAGAGCCCTGTTCCCTATATAGTGCACTACTTTAGACCAGAGCACTACATAGTAAATAGTGTGCCATTTGGGACACTACATGTCAGAGGACAACTTACGTTGCCAAAAATGTTTTCAAAGAAATGTGCATGAATTATATATAGCCTTTAAGAGACTATTAGAAGAGTTTGGAAGGTGTGTGTGTGTGTCTGTGTGTGTGTGTGTGTGTGGGGGGAGGTGTCTGTGTGTTTGTAGGTGTGAGTGTGAATGAGTGTTTGTAGGTGTGTGTAGGTGTGTGTTTGTGTGTGTGACTACCACAGCCCTTGTACAAATGAACAGTTGTAGATTTTTCCCCAAACAAAGAGGTGGGAACATAACGCACCGCGTCTTTGCCCTTCCCCTTCCCAGTGCTCCAACCAATCTCGTCTCTCCTAGAGATCTGGAACGTTCCCAGACTCCGCCCCCAGGCCCCTCCCCTCTACAGACTGTCGGGCGACGGAACACGTTGTTGCCTTCCTTCTACGTTGTCACGGCAACAGAACAATGAGCTCGGAACTCTATAGAATGGAGGTGATTCTAACCCGGAACTCTCCTACTGTAAACAATGAGGATGATTGTCCATTGTACATAGATCCACCTGTGCTCTGACTTGTCTTGTATTGCTACTGAAGTTAACCCCAGTTAAACTGTGTAACCAAACCTTTGCCGGTGTTCCTTCCTGTTGCACGTGTCTTTCTTCTGTCGTCTCTTCCTACCAGCACCGCTTCTGCTGATGGCTTCTTCACTGAGGAGACCTTCCACATGTGATGACTGTGATCTGTGGTTGTTTCATCTAGTTTAATGCCCTGACTGTAAGTCTCTCTGGATAAGAGTCTGCTAAATGACCAAATGTACATGTTTAATGCCCTGACTGTAAGTCTCTCTGGATAAGAGTCTGCTAAATGACCAAATGTACATGTTTAATGCCCTGACTGTAAGTCTCTCTGGATAAGAGTCTGCTAAATGACCAAATGTACATGTTTAATGCCCTGACTGTAAGTCTCTCTGGATAAGAGTCTGCTACATGACCAAATGTACATGTTTAATGCTGTCTGTCTGTCTGTCTGTCTGTCTGTCTGTCTGTCTGTCTGTCTGTCTGTCTGTCTGTCTGTCTGTCTGTCTGTCTGTCTGTCTGTCTGTCTGTCTGTCTGTCTGTCTGTCGTCGTCGGTCGGTCGGTCGGTCGGTCGGTCGGTCGGTCGGTGTCGGTCGGTCGGTCGGTCGGTCGGTCGGTCGGGTCGGTCGGTGTCGGTCGGTCGGTCGGGGTCGGTCGGTCGGTCGGTCGTCTGTCTGTCTGTCTGTCTGTCTGTCTGTCTGTCTGTCTGTCTGTCTGTCTGTCTGTCTGTCTGTCTGTCTGTCTGTCTGTCTGTCTGTCTGTCTGTCTGTCTGTCTGTCTGTCTGTCTGTCTGTCTGTCTGGTATAGAATGTGGTGTTACTCTGAAAGAACCAGACAGGACACACCAGTTAAAAAGTCAACATAGTATTTCATAGTTAGTGGTTATCCTAGTTACAGACGGTACAGTAGAGTCACACACACACACACACACACACACACACACACACACACACACACACACACACACACACACACACACACACACACACACACACACACACACACACACACACACACACACACACACACACACACACACACACACACACACACACACACACACACACACACACACACAAACATAGTATAACACATGTATAACACATTATGAATGAAGTGGATTTTTACACGATTGAAACTAAACGTTCACATTCATTTCAGTTACATTCACTGGTTTCATGTACAATCTTATTAACATCACTATAGTTACATCTTATTAACATCGCTATAGTTACATCTTATTAACATCACTATAGTTACATCTTATTAACATCGCTATAGTTACATCTTATTAACATCACTATAGTTACATCTTATTAACATCACTATAGTTACATCTTATTAACATCACTATAGTTACATCTTATTAACATCACTATAGTTACATCTTATTAACATCGCTATAGTTACATCTTATTAACATCGCTATAGTTACATCTTATTAACATCACTATAGTTACATCTTATTAACATCGCTATAGTTACATCTTATTAACATCGCTATAGTTACATCTTATTAACATCACTATAGTTACATCTTATTAACATCACTATAGTTACATCTTATTAACATCACTATAGTTACATCTTATTAACATCACTATAGTTACATCTTATTAACATCGCTATAGTTACATCTTATTAACATCACTATAGTTACATCTTATTAACATCACTATAGTTACATCTTATTAACATCACTATAGTTACATCTTATTAACATCACTATAGTTACATCTTATTAACATCGCTATAGTTACATCTTATTAACATCACTATAGTTACATCTTATTAACATCGCTTATAGTTACATCTTATTAACATCACTATAGTTACATAATAGTAAAACAGGAGGCTGTTAGGAGTTACATCTTATTAATATCACTATAGTTACATCTTAAATTAACAGGTCTGAATGTCTGAATAGCTAGTAAAAACCACAGGAGGCTGTTGGGGAGGAGGGCTCATAATGTCTGAATAGTATAATAGTAAAACCACAGGAGGCTGTTGGGGAGGAGGACTCATAATGTCTGAATAGTATAATAGTAAAACCACAGGAGGCTGTTGGGGAGGAGGACTCATAATGTCTGAATAGTATAATAGTAAAACCACAGGAGGCTGTTGGGGAGGAGGGCTCATAATGTCTGAATAGTATAATAGGAAAACCACAGGAGGCTGTTGGGGAGGAGGACTCATAATGTCTGAATAGTATAATAGTAAAACCACAGGAGGCTGTTGGGGGAGGAGGACTCATAATGTCTGAATAGTATAATAGTAAAACCACAGGAGGCTGTTGGGGAGGAGGGCTCATAATGTCTGGAATAGTATAATAGGAAACCACAGGAGGCTGTTGGGGAGGAGGACTCATAATGTCTGAATAGTATAATAGTAAAACCACAGGAGGCTGTTGGGGAGGAGGACTCATAATGTCTGAATAGTATAATAGTAAAACCACAGGAGGCTGTTGGGGAGGAGGGCTCATAATGTATAGTATAATAGTAAAACCACAGGAGGCTGTTGGGGAGGAGGACTCATAATGTCTGAATAGTATAATAGTAAAACCACAGGAGGCTGTTGGGGAGGAGGACTCATAATGTCTGAATAGTATAGTATAATAGTAAAACCACAGGAGGCTGTTGGGGGGGAGGACTCATGTCTGAATAGTATAGTATAATAGTAAAACCACAGGAGGCTGTTGGGGAGGAGGGCTCATAATGTCTGAATAGTATAATAATAAAACCACAGGAGGCTGTTGGGGAGGAGGACTCATAATGTCTGAATAGTATAATAGTAAAACCACAGGAGGCTGTTGGGGAGGAGGACTCATAATGTCTGAATAGTATAATAGTAAAACCACAGGAGGCTGTTGGGGAGGAGGGCTCATAATGTCTGAATAGTATAATAGTAAAACCACAGGAGGCTGTTGGGGAGGAGGACTCATAATGTCTGAATAGTATAATAGTAAAACCACAGGAGGCTGTTGGGGAGGAGGACTCATAATGTCTGAATAGTATAATAGTAAAACCACAGGAGGCTGTTGGGGAGGAGGACTCATAATGTCTGAATAGTATAATAGTATAAAGTAAAACCACAGGAGGCTGTTGGGGAGGAGGGCTCATAATGTCTGAATAGTATAATAGTAAAACCACAGGAGGCTGTTGGGGAGGAGGACTCATAATGTCTGAATAGTATAATAGTAAAACCACAAAGGACTCATAATGTCTGAATAGTATAGTATAATAGTAAAACCACAGGAGGCTGTTGGGGGGAGGGCTCATAATGTCTGAATAGTATAGTATAATAGTAAAACCACAGGAGGCTGTTGGGGAGGAGGGCCATAATGTCTGAATAGTATAATAGTAAAACCACAGGAGGCTGTTGGGGAGGAGGACTCATAATGTCTGAATAGTATAATAGTCAGGAGGCTGTGGGAAGGGCTCATAATGTCTGAATAGTATAATGTAAAAACCACAGGAAAGGAGGGCTCATAATGTCAGGAGTGGAAGGGTTGTAAAACAGAAGAATGTGTTTGGTACCAGTCACTTCACCACATTCCTCCCATCACTATGAGCCCTTCTTCCCCAATTAATAAGGTTCCCCCAGTCGCGTGTGGTGTGGTACAAAATATTATATGTACCCTGGCTGTGTAATTGGTGAATCATTTGGATATATGTAGTAGAAAATACTAATAGTACCATGTTAGTGGTGATATATAAATACTATATGTACAAATAATTTAAAAAATAATAGATAATTAGCAGCTTTGGCTAGAAGAGCCACACTAATGTCGGGATTCAATCCCATGGTGCTTTTGTCAACAACGCACCATTTAAACATTTCCGATTGAACCGACATGCAGCGAGGAATGTGGTCTCCCCAAAAGGTGTGGACTTTGCCTATGAATGATGTTAAAGGCGTTGTTGATGAAGCGCAGGCAGATTGAATCGGGGACTAACAGTAATCTGGTTTAGTAAAGGTGGACTTTGCCTATGAATGATGTTAAAGGCGTTGTTGACGAAGCGCAGGCAGATTGAATCAGGGACTAACAGTAATCTGGTTTAGTAAAGGTGGACTTTGCCTATGAATGATGTTAAAGGCGTTGTTGACGAAGCGCAGGCAGATTGAATCAGGGACTAACAGTAATCTGGTTTAGTAAAGGTGGACTTTGCCTATGAATGATGTTAAAGGCGTTGTTGACGAAGCGCAGGCAGATTGAATCAGGGACTAACAGTAATCTGGTTTAGTAAAGGTGGACTTTGCCTATGAATGATGTTAAAGGCGTTGTTGACGAAGCGCAGGCAGATTGAATCGGGGACTAACAGTAATCTGGTTTAGTAAAGAGGTGGACTTTAATTAAAGGGGCAATGCAGGATTCAAAAGAACAACAAAGCTCCGTTATCATTCGCTAAGAAGTTAAAAAACAGATGTGGACCGACCAATCCCAGATCAGCCCTTTAAAAGTGGATTATTTATATACATAGTTTGTGAGGCACTAATATGGATTCACATATTCCATTACCAGGCACTTTTTATCCACATCAACTTTCAGTCAGTCAGTCAGTCATTTTTACATATGGGGAGGCCCCAGGAATCAAACCCACAATCCTGGTGCTGTAAATGCTCTACCAACTGAGTTACAGAGGACAGGTTCTACCAACTGAGTTACAGAGGAGGACAACTGAGTTACAGAGGACAGGTTCCAACTGAGTTACAGAGGACAGGTTCTACCAACTGAGTTACAGAGGACAGGTTCTACCAACTGAGTTACAGAGGACAGGTTCTACCAACTGAGTTACAGAGGACAGGTTGAGTTACAGAGGACAGGTTCTACCAACTGAGTTACAGAGGACAGGTTCTACCAACTGAGTTACAGAGGACAGGTTCTACCAACTGAGTTACAGAGGACAGGTTCTACCAACTGAGTTACAGAGGACAGGTTCTACCAACTGAGTTACAGAGGACAGGTTCTACCAACTGAGTTACAGAGGACAGGTTCTACCAACTGAGTTACAGAGGACAGGTTCTACCAACTGAGTTACAGAGGACAGGTTCTACCAACTGAGTTACAGAGGACAGGTTCTACCAACTGAGTTACAGAGGACAGGTTCTACCAACTGAGTTACAGAGGACAGGTTCTACCAACTGAGTTACAGAGGACAGGTTCTACCAACTGAGTTACAGAGGACAGGTTCTACCAACTGAGTTACAGAGGACAGGTTCTACCAACTGAGTTACAGAGGACAGGTTCTACCAACTGAGCCACAGAGGACAGGTTCTACCAACTGAGTTACAGAGGACAGGTTCTACCATAGAACTACATTTTTAGATATGCTAATATATCCTCTCACTCTGTCTCACTTTTTCTTTCCCTCCCTCCAACTGCCTCCCCTCTTTTCTCTCCCTCTCTCCCACACCTCTCTCAGTCTCTTTCTCTCCCACTATCCCCCCCTTTCTCTCTCCCTCTCTCCCACACCTCTCTCAGTCTCTTTCTCTCCCACTATCCCCCTTTCTCTCTCCCTCTCTCCCACACCTCTCTCAGTCTCTTTCTCTCCCACTATCCCCCTTTCTCTCTCCCTCTCTCCCACACCTCTCTCAGTCTCTTTCTCTCCCACTATCCCCCTTTCTCTCTCCCTCTCTCCCACACCTCTCTCAGTCTCTTTCTCTCCCACTATCCCCCTTTCTCTCTCCCTCTCTCCCACACCTCTCTCGGTCTCTTTCTCTCCCACTATCCCCCCCCCTCTCTCTCTCCCTCTCTCCCACACATCTCTCAGTCTCTTTCTCTCCCACTATCCCCCCTTTCTCTCTCCCTCTCTCCCACACCTCTCTCAGTCTCTTTGTCATGTTTGTCATTTATTATCATGTCTTGTCCCTGTGCTCCCCATGCTATTCGTTTCCCTCTGCTGGTCTTATTTGGTTCTTTCCCTCCTATCCCTCTCTCTCCCCCTCCTCTCTCACTCTCTCGCTCTCTCTTCTCTCTATCGTTCGTTCCTGCTCCCAGCTGTTCCTATTCCCCTAATCATCATTTAGTCTTCCCACACCTGTTCCCGATCCTTTCCCTGATTAGAGTCCCTATTTATTCCTTTGTGATCCGTTCCTGTGCCGTCGGTTCCTTGTATTGTATTCACCATGCTGTGATTGCGTTTCGCCCTGTCCTGTCGTGTTTTTTGCCGTGATTGTGTATCACCCTGTCCTGTCGTGTTTTGTGCCTTCATCAGACGCTGCGTGTGAGCAGGTGTCTCAGTCGACTACGGCCTGCGCCTACCCGAAGCGACCTGCAGTCTGTGGCCGCTTCTCCAGTTGTTTTCCCTTCTACAATTCTAGAGGATTTCAGTTATTCCGTTTTGAACATTAATAAACTCTGTTTCTGTTAAGTCGCGTTTGGGTCCTCTTTCACCTGCATGACAGAAGGTCGGTTCCTTCTGTCATGCAGGTGAAAGAGGACCCAAACGCGACTTAACAGAAACAGAGTTTATTAATGTTCAAAACGGAATAACTGAAATCCTCTAGAATTGTAGAAGGGAAAACAACTGGAGAAGCGCCACAGACTGCAGGTCGCTTCGGTAGGCGCAGGCCGTAGTCGACTGAGACACCTGCTCACACGCAGCGTCTGATGAAGGCACAAAACACGACAGGACAGGGTGATACACAATCACGGCAAAAACACGACAGGACAGGGCGAAACGAATCACAGCATGGTGAATACAATACAAGGAACCGACGGCACAGGAACGGATCACAAAGGAATAAATAGGGACTCTAATCAGGGGAAAGGATCGGGAACAGGTGTGGGAAGACTAAATGATGATTAGGGAATAGGAACAGCTGGGAGCAGGAACGGAACGATAGAGAGAAGAGAGAGCGAGAGAGTGAGAGAGGGAGGGGAGAGAGAGGGATAGGAGGAAAGAACCAAATAAGACCAGCAGAGGGAAACGAATAGCATGGGGAGCACAGGGACAAGACATGATAATAAATGACAAACATGACACTCTTTCTCTCCCACTATACCCCCTTTTCTCTCTCCCTCTCTCCCACACCTCTCTCGGTCTCTTTCTCTCCCACTATCCCCCCCTTTCTCTCTCCCACACCTCTCTCGGTCTCTTTCTCTCCCACTATCCCCCCTTTCTCTCTCCCTCTCTCCCACACCTCTCTCAGTCTCTTTCTCTCCCACTATACCCCCTTTCTCTCTCCCTCTCTCCCACACCTCTCTCGGTCTCTTTCTCTCCCACTATCCCCCTTTCTCTCTCCCTCTCTCCCACACCTCTCTCGGTCTCTTTCTCTCCCACTATCCCCCCTTTCTCTCTCCCACACCTCTCTCGGTCTCTTTCTCTCCCACTATCCCCCTTTCTCTCTCCCACACCTCTCTCAGTCTCTTTCTCTCCCACTATCCCCCCTTTCTCTCTCCCTCTCTCCCACACCTCTCTCAGTCTCTTTCTCTCCCACTATCCCCCCTTTCTCTCTCCCTCTCTCCCACACCTCTCTCGGTCTCTTTCTCTCCCACTATCCCCCCTTTCTCTCTCCCACACCTCTCTCAGTCTCTTTCTCTCCCACTTTCCCCCCCTTTCTCTCCCTCTCTCCCACACCTCTCTCGGTCTCTTTCTCTCCCACTATCCCCCCCTTTCTCTCTCCCTCTTTTTTTCTCCCATCTCCCTTTCTGTCTCTTAATCTCTCTATCTCCTTATCTCTCACAGAATACTGAGGTGATTTCACAGGACTTGTTCTGAAATACTTCACTAACACAAAGAAACACACACAGACCCCTAACTGACGGTTTGGAGACAGGGGGTTGTCCAGGCTGTGGTCTAAACATGGAGGAGATGTGGAGACAGGGGTTGTCCAGGCTAGGAGAGAGGGTAGAGCTGTAGTCTAAACATTGAGGAGGTGTGGAGACAGGGGGTTGTCCAGGCTAGGAGAGAGGGTAGAGCTGTAGTCTAAACATGGAGGAGATGTGGAGACAGGGGGTTGTCCAGGCTAGGAGAGAGGGTAGAGCTGTAGTCTAAACATGGAGGAGATGTGGAGACAGGGGGTTGTCCAGGCTAGGAGAGAGGGTAGAGCTGTAGTCTAAACATTGAGGAGATGTGGAGACAGGGGGTTGTCCAGGCTAGGAGAGAGGGTAGAGCTGTAGTCTAAACATTGAGGAGACGTGGAGACAGGGGGTTGTCCAGGCTAGGAGAGAGGGTAGAGCTGTAGTCTAAACATTGAGGAGATGTGGAGACAGGGGGTTGTCCAGGCTAGGAGAGAGGGTAGAGCTGTGGTCTTTAAACATGGAGGAGATGTGGAAGGCCTGGAAGACAGAGAGAAACACACTGGTTATACACACACAGATACATACACACACACACATACATACATACACACACACACCTACATATACACACACACATATCAACTCACCACCCAGTAGGCAGTCAAGGCTCCCTGTATGTAGCCAGTGATGACATCAGAGGGGTGATGTCGATAGTCCGATATTCTAGTCAGGCCTGCGAAGAGATTACAGTTTAGAAACGTACCTGTTAAATATTTTGAATTATCACTCAACAATATGAGAAAAATACATATTACAGTAGTACAGAGGAAATGACCCATTGTCAAGCCCCGCCCTAGAATTTGGGCCAATCAAGTGGACAGCAACTGAACAAAGTGACAACAATTGACCAGACAAGACCAGGATTCTATCAAAACTACACCAGACAAGCCAGGAAAATGTATCAGGCAAATGTATTTCATTATTTGTTTTTTTTTTCTTTACTCATAGTAGAGATTAAACAACACCTGAAAAGACAGTAGTCCAGATGAATAACCACGTTGTGGACAGACCACTCAGGGAGAGTTCTGAGAGGCTATGAACATCCATAGACCAGATGAATAACCACGTTGTGGACAGACCACTCAGGGAGAGTTCTGAGAGGCTATGAACATCCATAGACCAGATGAATAACCACGTTGTGGACAGACCACTCAGGGAGAGTTCTGAGAGGCTATGAACATCCATAGACCAGATGAATAACCACATTGTGGACAGACCACTCAGGGAGAGTTCTGAGAGGCTATGAACATCCATAGACCAGATGAATAACCACGTTGTGGACAGACCACTCAGGGAGAGTTCTGAGAGGCTATGAACATCCATAGACCAGATGAATAACCACGTTGTGGACAGACCACTCAGGGAGAGTTCTGAGAGGCTATGAACATCCATAGACCATTATAACATATCAGCAACGTCAGTCAGACTATATTATGGGCTGGATTCCCAGACACAGATTACGCCTCGACCTGGATTTAAAAACATGTCCGATGACGATTCTCCATTGAAAAATGCTTCTTAGCCCAGAATGTAGGTTCAGGTTGAGATTCAGTCCAATCTGTGGTGTCCTTAAACCAACTGACTTTATATAATATATAATGTCCTTAAACCAACTGACTTTATATAATATATAATGTCCTTAAACCAACTGACTTTATATAATATATAATGTCCTTAAACCAACTGACTTTATATAATATATAATGTCCTTAAACCAACTGACTTTATATAATATATAATGTCCTTAAACCAACTGACTTTATATAATATATAATGTCCTTAACTGACTTTGACATTTAAGCTGTAACTGACTTTGACATTTAAGCTGTAACTGACAGGACATTTAAGCTGTAACTGACAGGACATTTAAGCTGTAACTGACAGGACATTTAAGATGTAACTGACTTTGACATTTAAGCTGTAACTGACTTTGACATTTAAGCTGTAACTGACAGGACATTTAAGCTGTAACTGACAGGACATTTAAGCTGTAACTGACTTTGACATTTAAGCTGTAACTGACAGGACATTTAAGCTGTAACTGACTTTGACATTTAAGCTGTAACTGACAGGACATTTAAGCTGTAACTGACAGGACATTTAAGCTGTAACTGACTTTGACATTTAAGCTGTAACTGACTTTGACATTTAAGCTGTAACTGACTTTGACATTTAAGCTGTAACTGACAGGACATTTAAGATGTAACTGACAGGACATTTAAGCTGTAACTGACAGGACATTTAAGCTGTAACTGACAGGACATTTAAGCTGTAACTGACAGGACATTTAAGCTGTAACTGACAGGACATTTAAGATGTAACTGACAGGACATTTAAGCTGTAACTGACAGGACATTTAAGATGTAACTGACAGGACATTTAAGCTGTAACTGACTTTGACATTTAAGCTGTAACTGACTTTGACATTTAAGCTGTAACTGACTTTGACATTTAAGCTGTAACTGACAGGACATTTAAGCTGTAACTGACAGGACATTTAAGCTGTAACTGACTTTGACATTTAAGCTGTAACTGACTTTGACATTTAAGCTGTAACTGACTTTGACATTTAAGCTGTAACTGACAGGACATTTAAGATGTAACTGACAGGACATTTAAGCTGTAACTGACAGGACATTTAAGCTGTAACTGACAGGACATTTAAGCTGTAACTGACAGGACATTTAAGCTGTAACTGACAGGACATTTAAGCTGTAACTGACAGGACATTTAAGATGTAACTGACAGGACATTTAAGCTGTAACTGACAGGACATTTAAGATGTAACTGACAGGACATTTAAGCTGTAACTGACTTTGACATTTAAGCTGTAACTGACTTTGACATTTAAGCTGTAACTGACTTTGACATTTAAGCTGTAACTGACTTTGACATTTAAGCTGTAACTGACAGGACATTTAAGATGTAACTGACTTTGACATTTAAGCTGTAACTGACTTTGACATTTAAGCTGTAACTGACTTTGACATTTAAGCTGTAACTGACTTTGACATTTAAGCTGTAACTGACTTTGACATTTAAGCTGTAACTGACAGGACATTTAAGATGTAACTGACAGGACATTTAAGCTGTAACTGACTTTGACATTTAAGCTGTAACTGACTTTGACATTTAAGCTGTAACTGACTTTGACATTTAAGCTGTAACTGACTTTGACATTTAAGCTGTAACTGACTTTGACATTTAAGCTGTAACTGACAGGACATTTAAGCTGTAACTGACTTTGACATTTAAGCTGTAACTGACAGGACATTTAAGCTGTAACTGACAGGACATTTAAGCTGTAACTGACAGGACATTTAAGCTGTAACTGACAGGACATTTAAGCTGTAACTGACTATGACATTTAAGCTGTAACTGACAGGACATTTAAGCTGTAACTGACAGGACATTTAAGATGTAACTGACAGGACATTTAAGCTGTAACTGACAGGACATTTAAGATGTAACTGACAGGACATTTAAGCTGTAACTGACTTTGACATTTAAGCTGTAACTGACTTTGACATTTAAGCTGTAACTGACTTTGACATTTAAGCTGTAACTGACTTTGACATTTAAGCTGTAACTGACAGGACATTTAAGCTGTAACTGACAGGACATTTAAGCTGTAACTGACAGGACATTTAAGCTGTAACTGACAGGACATTTAAGCTGTAACTGACAGGACATTTAAGCTGTAACTGACAGGACATTTAAGCTGTAACTGACAGGACATTTAAGCTGTAACTGACAGGACATTTAAGCTGTAACTGACAGGACATTTAAGCTGTAACTGACTTTGACATTTAAGCTGTAACTGACAGGACATTTAAGCTGTAACTGACAGGACATTTAAGCTGTAACTGACAGGACATTTAAGCTGTAACTGACAGGACATTTAAGCTGTAACTGACTTTGACATTTAAGCTGTAACTGACTTTGACATTTAAGCTGTAACTGACTTTGACATTTAAGCTGTAACTGACAGGACATTTAAGATGTAACTGACAGGACATTTAAGCTGTAACTGACAGGACATTTAAGCTGTAACTGACAGGACATTTAAGCTGTAACTGACAGGACATTTAAGCTGTAACTGACAGGACATTTAAGCTGTAACTGACAGGACATTTAAGCTGTAACTGACAGGACATTTAAGATGTAACTGACAGGACATTTAAGCTGTAACTGACAGGACATTTAAGATGTAACTGACAGGACATTTAAGCTGTAACTGACTTTGACATTTAAGCTGTAACTGACTTTGACATTTAAGCTGTAACTGACTTTGACATTTAAGCTGTAACTGACTTTGACATTTAAGCTGTAACTGACTTGGACATTTAAGCTGTAACTGACAGGACATTTAAGCTGTAACTGACAGGACATTTAAGCTGTAACTGACAGGACATTTAAGCTGTAACTGACAGGACATTTAAGCTGTAACTGACAGGACATTTAAGCTGTAACTGACAGGACATTTAAGCTGTAATTGACAGGACATTTAAGCTGTAACTGACAGGACATTTAAGCTGTAACTGACAGGACATTTAAGCTGTAACTGACAGGACATTTAAGCTGTAACTGACAGGACATTTAAGATGTAACTGACAGGACATTTAAGCTGTAACTGACAGGACATTTAAGATGTAACTGACAGGACATTTAAGCTGTAACTGACTTTGACATTTAAGCTGTAACTGACTTTGACATTTAAGCTGTAACTGACTTTGACATTTAAGCTGTAACTGACTTTGACATTTAAGCTGTAACTGACAGGACATTTAAGCTGTAACTGACAGGACATTTAAGCTGTAACTGACAGGACATTTAAGCTGTAACTGACAGGACATTTAAGCTGTAACTGACAGGACATTTAAGCTGTAACTGACAGGACATTTAAGCTGTAACTGACAGGACATGTCATGTTTGTCATTTATTATCATGTCTTGTCCCTGTGCTCCCCATTCTGTTCGTTTCCCTCTGCTGGTCTTATTGGGTTCTTTCCCTCTTTCTATCCCTCTCTCTCCCCCTCCCCCTCTCACTCTCTCGCTCTCTCTTCTCTCTATCGTTCCGTTCCTGCTCCCAGCTGTTCCTATTCCCCTAATCATCATTTAGTCTTCCCACACCTGTTCCCGATCCTTTCCCCTGATTAGAGTCCCTATTTATTCCTTTGTGTTCCGTTCCTGTCCCGTCGGTTCCTTGTTTAGTATTCACCATGCTGTGATTGCGTTTCGCCCTGTCCTGTCGTGTTTTTGCTGTGATTGTGTATCGCCCTGTCCTGTCGTGTTTTTGCCTTCATCAGATGCTGCGTGTGAGCAGGTGTCTCTGTCTACTACGGCCTGCGCCTACCCGGGCGACCTGCAGTCTGTGGCCGCTTCTCCAGTTATTCCCCTCTACAGACTAGAGGATTTCTGTTATTCCCTGTTTGGACTTAAATAAACTCTGTTTCTGTTAAGTCGCTTTTGGGTCCTCTTTCACCTGCATGACAGAAGGAACCGACCCGTTACACTGCCGTCGAGATCCAAGGAGCCATGCTCGGCAGACACGAGCAGGAATTGTCTGCTGCTCGCCATGCCGTGGAGAACCTGGCCGCTCAGGTTTCCGACCTCTCTGGACAGTTCCAGAGTCTACATCTCGTGCCACCTGTTACTTCCTGGCCTGCCGAGCCTCCAGAACCTAGGGTTAATAACCCACCTTGCTACTCCGGGCAGCCCACTGAGTGCCGCTCCTTTCTCACGCAGTGTGAGATTGTGTTCTCTCTCCAACCCAACACATACTCTAGAGAGAGAGCTCGGGTTGCTTACGTCATTTCACTCCTTACTGGCCGGGCTCGAGAATGGGGCACAGCTATCTGGGAGGCAAGGGCTGATTGCTCTAACAAATTCCAGAACTTTAAAGAGGAGATGATTCGGGTTTTTGACCGTTCAGTTTTTGGTGGGGAGGCTTCTAGGGCCCTGGCTTCCTTATGCCAAGGTGAACGGTCCATAACGGATTATTCTATTGAGTTTCGCACTCTTGCTGCCTCTAGTGAGTGGAACGAGCCGGCGCTGCTCGCTCGTTTTCTGGAGGGACTCCACGCAGTGGTTAAGGATGAGATTCTCTCCCGGGAGGTTCCTTCAGATGTGGACTCTTTGATTGCTCTCGCCATCCGCATAGAACGACGGGTAGATCTTCGTCACCGGGCTCGTGGAAGAGAGCTCGCATCAACGGTGTTTCCCTGCTCCGCATCGCAACCATCTCCCTCCTCTGGCTTTGAGACTGAGCCCATGCAGCTGGGAGGGATTCGCATCTCGAATAAGGAGAGGGAACGGAGGATCACCAACCGCCTGTGCCTCTATTGCGGAGTTGCTGGACATTTTGTTAATTCATGTCCAGTAAAGCCAGAGCTCATCTGTAAGCGGAGGGCTACAGGTGAGCGCAACTACTCAAGTCTCTCCATCAAAGTCCTGTACTACTTTGTCGGTCCACCTACGCTGGACCGGTTCGGGTGCTACATGTAGTGCCTTGATAGACTCTGGGGCTGAGGGTTGTTTCATGGACGAAGCATGGGTTCGGAAACATGACATTCCTTTCAGAGAGTTAGAGAAGCCTACGCCCATGTTCGCCTTAGATGGTAGTCATCTTCCCAGTATCAGATTTGAGACACTACCTTTAACCCTCACAGTATCTGGTAACCACAGTGAGACTATTTCTTTTTTGATTTTCCGTTCACCGTTTACACCTGTTGTTTTGGGTCATCCCTGGCTAGTATGTCATAATCCTTCTATTAATTGGTCTAGTAATTCTATCCTATCCTGGAACGTTTCTTGTCATGTGAAGTGTTTAATGTCTGCCATCCCTCCCGTTTCTTCTGTCCCTACTTCTCAGGAGGAACCTGGCGATTTGACAGGAGTGCCGGAGGAATATCATGATCTGCGCACGGTCTTCAGTCGGTCCCGAGCCAACTCCCTTCCTCCTCACCGGTCGTATGATTGTAGTATTGATCTCCTTCCGGGGACCACTCCTCCTCGAGGTAGACTATACTCTCTGTCGGCTCCCGAACGTAAGGCTCTCGAGGATTATTTGTCTGTGTCTCTTGACGCCGGTACCATAGTGCCTTCTTCTTCTCCGGCCGGGGCGGGTTCTTTTTGTTAAGAAGAAGGACGGTACTCTGCGCCCTGCGTGGATTATCGAGGGCTGAATGACATAACGGTTAAGAATCGTTATCCGCTTCCCCTTATGTCATCAGCCTTCGAGATTCTGCAGGGAGCCAGGTGCTTTACTAAGTTGGACCTTCGTAACGCTTACCATCTCGTGCGCATCAGAGAGGGGGACGAGTGGAAAACGGCGTTTAACACTCCGTTAGGGCATTTTGAGTACCGGGTTCTGCCGTTCGGTCTCGCCAATGCGCCAGCTGTTTTTCAGGCATTAGTTAATGATGTTCTGAGAGACATGCTGAACATTTTTGTTTTTGTCTATCTTGACGATATCCTGATTTTTTCTCCGTCACTCGAGATTCATGTTCAGCACGTTCGACGTGTTCTACAGCGCCTTTTAGAGAATTGTCTCTACGTAAAGGCTGAGAAGTGCTCTTTTCATGTCTCCTCCGTTACTTTTCTCGGTTCCGTTATTTCCGCTGAAGGCATTCAGATGGATTCCGCTAAGGTCCAAGCTGTCAGTGATTGGCCCGTTCCAAGGTCACGTGTCGAGTTGCAGCGCTTTTAGGTTTCGCTAATTTCTATCGGCGTTTCATTCGTAATTTCGGTCAAGTTGCTGCCCCTCTCACAGCTCTTACTTCTGTCAAGACGTGTTTTAAGTGGTCCGGTTCCGCCCAGGAGCTTTTGATCTTCTAAAAGAACGTTTTACGTCCGCTCCTATCCTCGTTACTCCTGACGTCACTAGACAATTCATTGTCGAGGTTGACGCTTCAGAGGTAGGCGTGGGAGCCATTCTATCCCAGCGCTTCCAGTCTGACGATAAGGTTCATCCTTGCGCTTATTTTTCTCATCGCCTGTCGCCATCTGAGCGCAACTATGATGTGGGTAACCGTGAACTGCTCGCCATCCGCTTAGCCCTAGGCGAATGGCGACAGTGGTTGGAGGGGGCGACCGTTCCTTTTGTCGTTTGGACAGACCATAAGAACCTTGAGTACATCCGTTCTGCCAAACGACTTAATGCCCGTCAAGCTCGTTGGGCGTTGTTTTTCGCTCGTTTCGAGTTTGTGATTTCTTACCGTCCGGGTAGCAAGAACACCAAGCCTGATGCCTTATCCCGTCTGTTTAGTTCTTCTGTGGCTTCTACTGATCCCGAGGGGATTCTTCCTTATGGGCGTGTTGTCGGGTTAACAGTCTGGGGAATTGAAAGACAGGTTAAGCAAGCACTCACGCACACTGCGCCGCCGCGCGCTTGTCCTAGTAACCTCCTTTTCGTTCCTGTTTCCACTCGTCTGGCTGTTCTTCAGTGGGCTCACTCTGCCAAGTTAGCTGGTCATCCCGGTGTTCGAGGCACTCTTGCGTCTATTCGCCAGCGCTTTTGGTGGCCGACTCAGGAGCGTGACACGCGCCGTTTCGTGGCTGCTTGTTCGGACTGCGCGCAGACTAAGTCGGGTAACTCTCCTCCTGCCGGTCGTCTCAGACCGCTCCCCATTCCTTCTCGACCATGGTCTCACATTGCCTTAGACTTCATTACCGGTCTGCCTTTGTCTGCGGGGAAGACTGTGATTCTGACGGTTGTCGATAGGTTCTCTAAGGCGGCACATTTCATTCCCCTCGCTAAACTTCCTTCCGCTAAGGAGACGGCACAAATCATTATTGAGAATGTATTCAGAATTCATGGCCTCCCGTTAGACGCCGTTTCAGACAGAGGCCCGCAATTCACGTCACAGTTTTGGAGGGAGTTCTGTCGTTTGATTGGTGCGTCCGTCAGTCTCTCTTCCGGGTTTCATCCCCAGTCTAACGGTCAAGCAGAGAGGGCCAATCAGACGATTGGTCGCATACTACGCAGCCTTTCTTTCAGAAACCCTGCGTCTTGGGCAGAACAGCTCCCCTGGGCAGAATACGCTCACAATTCGCTTCCTTCGTCTGCTACCGGGTTATCTCCGTTTCAGAGTAGTCTGGGTTACCAGCCTCCTCTGTTCTCATCCCAGCTTGCCGAGTCCAGCGTTCCCTCCGCTCAAGCGTTTGTCCAACGTTGTGAGCGCACCTGGAGGAGGGTGAGGTCTGCACTTTGCCGTTACAGGGCACAGACGGTGAGAGCCGCCAATAAACGCAGGATTAAGAGTCCAAGGTATTGTTGCGGCCAGAGAGTGTGGCTTTCCACTCGCAACCTTCCTCTTACGACAGCTTCTCGTAAGTTGACTCCGCGGTTCATTGGTCCGTTCCGTGTCTCCCAGGTCGTCAATCCTGTCGCTGTGCGACTGCTTCTTCCGCGACATCTTCGTCGCGTCCATCCTGTCTTCCATGTCTCCTGTGTTAAGCCCTTTCTTCGCACCCCCGTTCGTCTTCCCTCCCCCTCCCGTCCTTGTCGAGAGCGCACCTATTTACAAGGTACATAAGATCATGGACATGCGTTCGGGGACGGGGTCACCAATACTTAGTGGATTGGGAGGGTTACGGTCCTGAGGAGAGGAGTTGGGTTCCGTCTCGGGACGTGCTGGACCGTTCACTCATCGATGATTTCCTCCGTTGCCGCCAGGATTCCTCCTCGAGTGCGCCAGGAGGCGCTCGGTGAGTGGGGGTACTGTCATGTTTGTCATTTATTATCATGTCTTGTCCCTGTGCTCCCCATTCTGTTCGTTTCCCTCTGCTGGTCTTATTGGGTTCTTTCCCTCTTTCTATCCCTCTCTCTCCCCCCCCCCCTCTCACTCTCTCGCTCTCTCTTCTCTCTATCGTTCCGTTCCTGCTCCCAGCTGTTCCTATTCCCTAATCATCATTTAGTCTTCCCACACCTGTTCCCGATCCTTTCCCCTGATTAGAGTCCCTATTTATTCCTTTGTGTTCCGTTCCTGTCCCGTCGGTTCCTTGTTTAGTATTCACCATGCTGTGATTGCGTTTCGCCCTGTCCTGTCGTGTTTTTGCTGTGATTGTGTATCGCCCTGTCCTGTCGTGTTTTTTGCCTTCATCAGATGCTGCGTGTGAGCAGGTGTCTCTGTCTACTACGGCCTGCGCCTACCCGAGGCGACCTGCAGTCTGTGGCCGCTTCTCCAGTTATTCCCCTCTACAGACTAGAGGATTTCTGTTATTCCCTGTTTGGACTTAAATAAACTCTGTTTCTGTTAAGTCGCTTTTGGGTCCTCTTTCACCTGCATGACAGGACATTTAAGCTGTAATTGACAGGACATTTAAGCTGTAACTGACAGGACATTTAAACTGTAACTGACTTTGACATTTAAGCTGTAACTGACAGGACATTTAAGCTGTAACTGACTTTGACATTTAAGCTGTAACTGACAGGACATTTAAGCTGTAACTGACAGGACATTTAAGCTGTAACTGACAGGACATTTAAGCTGTAACTGACAGGACATTTAAGCTGTAACTGACTTTGACATTTAAGCTGTAACTGACAGGACATTTAAGCTGTAACTGACTTTGACATTTAAGCTGTAACTGACAGGACATTTAAGCTGTAACTGACTTTGACATTTAAGCTGTAACTGACTTTGACATTTAAGCTGTAACTGACTTTGACACAATCTCCGCCAACGGCAGGAAGGTGTGTCTCTAAAAGGCATGTTGTTGACAGTGTGCTTGTGGAAAACACATCTGGGACTGAATCCCGGCCGTAATCAGTGTCTGGGAAAGCAGCCCTACGTCATTATCAGTTGGGGAGTCGTCCCACGACAAGGATCAGTAGATAGATAGTAGTAGATGATTCCCCCCGTCACAGTTGGGGAGTCGTCCCACGACAAGGATCATTAGTAGATGATTCCCCCCGTCACTCATCATTATCTATAGACCTGTAAGTACCTGTATACACAGCTAGCAGAACCAGGAAGAACTGTATGAGGGGTCTGAGTAACCTGGCCCCTCGCCAACACCACCTGGCTTGGAGGTAGAACTGAAGAGAGAGAGGGAGGGAGGGAGGGAGGCAGAGAGAGGGGGAGGCAGGGAGGGGGAGAGAGAGAGGGAGGCAGGGAGGGAGGGAGGCAGGGAGAGAGAGGGAGGGAGGGAGGGAGAGGGAGGGAGGGAGGGAGGGAGGGAGGGAGGGAGGGAGGGAGGGAGGGAGGGAGGGAGGGAGGGAGGGAGGGAGGGAGGGAGGGAGGGAGGGAGGGAGGGAGGCAGGGAGAGAGGGAGGCAGGGAGGGAGAGAGAGAGGGAGGCAGGGAGGGAGGGAGGGAGGCAGAGAGAGAGAGAGAGGGAGGGAGGCAGGGAGGGAGAGAGAAAGGGAGGCAGGGAGGGAGAGAGAGAGGGAGGCAGGGAGGGAGGGAGGGAGGCAGAGAGAGAGGGAGGCAGGGAGGGAGGGAGGCAGGGAGGGAGAGAGAGAGGGAGGGAGGCAGGGAGGGAGGGAGGGAGGGAGGGAGGGAGGGAGGGAGGGAGGGAGGGAGGGAGGGAGGGAGGGAGGGAGGGAGGGAGGGAGGGAGGGAGGGAAAATGTTGATTACTACACATGTACTATTTGTACATAGTATTATACTAAATTATACTGAATTGTACATTATTATACTATATTATACCGCATTATGCTGTATTATACTGTATTATACTGAATTATACTGTATTTATCTTCAAAGATGCAGCACAGTTCTGACTCGACTCTCTCTCTATGGCCCTGCCCTCACACAATAGAGGAGTGTAGTATAGAGAGACAGAGAGGTCAAACCTCTCCCTGCCCGAGGGGAACAAAGACATCTCTGTCTGCCCTACTTCTTCTCTCTTTCAATCCCTCTTTTCTCCTGCTCTCTTTTCTTTCTCTCCCTTTCAGCTCCCTTCTTTCAATCCCTCTCTGCTTTCAGACCCACTGGGAGGATGGTTCACAGTGTGTGTGTGTGTGTGTGTGTGTGTGTGTGTGTGTGTGTGTGTGTGTGTGTGTGTGTGTGTGTGTGTGTGTGTGTGTGTGTGTGTGTGTGTGTGTGTGTGTGTGTGTGTGTGTGTGTGGGAGATGTGTGTGTGTACTACTGCTAGATACAGCATGGTGTACATTGCAAACGAAGCATGACCAGAGAAGAAGGATTTCCTGAAAATAAAATACAAAACAGATGCTGACTAAACACAAACACACACACACACACACACACACACACACACACACACACACACACACACACACACACACACACACACACACACACACACACACACACACACACACACACCTGCCCCCAACAAACAGACAAACACACACACACCCCCCCAACACACACACACACACACACACACACACACA
This sequence comes from Oncorhynchus gorbuscha, assembly GCF_021184085.1. Classification (NCBI taxonomy): domain Eukaryota; kingdom Metazoa; phylum Chordata; class Actinopteri; order Salmoniformes; family Salmonidae; genus Oncorhynchus; species Oncorhynchus gorbuscha. Next base: position 22,864 of record NW_025747607.1, read on the forward strand.
CACACACACACACACACACACACACACACACACACACACACACACACACACACACACACCTGCCCCCCAACAAACAGACAAACACACACACACACCCCCAACAAACAAACACACACACACACACACACACACACACACACACACACACACACACACACACACACACACACACACACACACACACACACACACACACACACACACACACACACACACCTGCCCCCAACCAACAAACAGACAAACACACACACACACACACACACACACACACACACACACACACACACACACACACACACACACACACACACACACACACACACACACACACACACACACCCCCAACAAACACACAACACACACACACCTGCCCTTCCCCCAACAAACACACACGCACCTGCCTCCCCCAACAAACAGACAAACACACACACACACACACACACATCCCAACAAACAGACAAACACACACCTGCCCCCAACAAACACACAAACACACACACACCCCCAACAAACACACAAACACACACACCCCCAACAAACACACAAACACACACACACCTCCCCCAACAAACACACAAACACACACACACCTCCCCCATTAAACACACAAACACACACACACATGCCACCCCCAATAAACACACACACACCTCCCCCAACAAACACACAAACACACACTCACCTGCCCCCCAACAAACACACAAACACACACACACACACCACCCCCCAACAAACACACAAACACACACACACCTCCACCCCAACAAACACACACACCCCCAACAAACACACACACACCTACCCCCTCCCCAACAAACACACACACACACACACCTCCCCCATCAAACACACAAACACACACACACCTGCCCCCCAAACAAACACATAAACACACACACACCTCCCACCTCCCCAACAAACACACAAACACACACACACCTGCCTCCCCCAACAAACACACACACACACACACACCTCCCCCCATCAAACACACAAACACACACACACCTCCCACCTCCCCCAACAAACACACAAACACACACACACCTGCCTCCCCCCAACAAACACACACACACCTGCCCCCCCCAACAAACACACAAACACACACACACCTGCCCGTTCCCAACAAACACACACACACACACCACCCCCCAACAAACACACAAACACACACACACCTCCCCCAAGAAACACCCCCCAACAAACACACACACACCTCCCCCAACAAACACACACACACACACCTGCCCCTCCCAACAAACACACAAACACACACACACACCTGGCCTCCTCTTCCAATCGGTGGTCTGTCTGTCGGCAGGTTACCGTGGAGACGTAGGTTCCGGGGGTGCAGTTGAGCGAGGCATACGAGACGCCGCACACAGACAGGAAGTGAGGTCGCAGCCGCCCCACGCTCAGCTTGGCCATGTTAGTCAGGGATTGGCCGACGCAGCACCCGAACAGGAAGGAACCTAACTCCTTACAGAAATAAAATACAGAAATACAGAAATAAATATATAGCCAAACAGGAAGGAACCTAACTCCTTACAGAAATAAATATATAGCCAAACAGGAAGGAACCCAACTCCTTACAGAAATAAATATATAGCCAAACAGGAAGGAACCCAACTCCTTACAGAAATAAATATTTAGCCAAACAGGAAGGAACCTAACTCTTTACAGAAATAAATATATAGCCAAACAGGAAGGAACCTAACTCTTTACAGAAATAAATATATAGCCAAACAGGAAGGAACCTAACTCCTTACAGAAATAAATATATAGCCAAACAGGAAGGAACCCAACTCCTTACAGAAATAAAATACAGAAATACAGAAATAAATATATAGCCAAACAGGAAGGAACCTAACTCCTTACAGAAATAAATATATAGCCAAACAGGAAGGAACCTAACTCCTTACAGAAATAAATATATAGCCAAACAGGAAGGAACCTAACTCCTTACAGAAATAAATATATAGCCAAACAGGAAGGAACCCAACTCCTTACAGAAATAAAATACAGAAATACAGAAATAAATATATAGCCAAACAGGAAGGAACCTAACTCCTTACAGAAATAAATATATAGCCAAACAGGAAGGAACCCAACTCCTTACAGAAATAAATATATAGCCAAACAGGAAGGAACCTAACTCCTTACAGAAATAAATATATAGCCAAACAGGAAGGAACCCAACTCCTTACAGAAATAAATATTTAGCCAAACAGGAAGGAACCTAACTCCTTACAGAAATAAATATATAGCCAAACAGGAAGGAACCCAACTCCTTACAGAAATAAATATATAGCCAAACAGGAAGGAACCCAACTCCTTACAGAAATAAATATTTAGCCAAACAGGAAGGAACCTAACTCTTTACAGAAATAAATATATAGCCAAACAGGAAGGAACCTAACTCTTTACAGAAATAAATATATAGCCAAACAGGAAGGAACCTACCTCCTTACAGAAATAAATATATAGCCAAACAGGAAGGAACCCCTCTTCTTATTTGTGCAACAAATAACAATCAAATAGTGTGTAAGACTTGTTGATAATGTTTATGACAGTTTATCTTCTGTTATTAAAACTTCATGAATGCAGAAGGGAGATTTCCGTACCTTATACAGGCATGAGACGTAGAGGTTCCTGACGAAGGCTTTGGAGCTGACCCCTCGGTAATGCACCCGGTAACACTCCCCTAAAGCTATCTGGAGGGAGGGAGGGAGGGAGGGAGGGAGGGAGGGAGGGAGGGAGGGAGGGAGGGAGGGAGGGAGGGAGGGAGGGAGGGAGGGAGGGAGCAATAGTGACTGTTTGATAATTAGTCTGGTGACAAACACAAGAGGAGAACTGAACTGACAATCGCGAGATTGTATTATTATTAGTAGTATTCATATTATTATTAGTAGTAGTATTAATATTATTATTAGTAGTAGTAGTATTATTATTAGTAGTATTAATATTATTATTAGTAGTAGTATTATTATTATTAGTAGTATTATTATCAGTAGTATTATTCATATTAGTATTATTTGTTGTAATAGTAGTATTAGTAGTATTGTTAGTGGTAGTATTATTATGGGTAGTATTATTAGTAGTACTATTCATAGTAGTATTAATATTATTAGTAGTAGTAGTAGTATTATTATTATTAGTAGTATTATTATCAGTAGTATTATTCATATTAGTATTATTTGTTGTAATAGTAGTATTAGTAGTATTGTTAGTGGTAGTATTATTATGGGTAGTATTATTAGTAGTACTATTCATAGTAGTATTATTAGTAGTAGTATTATTAGTGGTATTACTAGTAGTATTATCAGTAGTATTATTCATATTAGTTTCCGGTTCCGGTTGGAGCGAGTGGTCGCATCTGCACGTCGCTCCAACGGGTAGTATAACTTTTTCACTACTTTTTCATTATATTTCATTATATCACAACGGTTTGATTTGTCTTATCTTAGCAATTTCTTCTCAGCTAGCTACATAGCCGTCTTTGTATCAAAGATAATTGCGTAATTATCGTATTTCGCCGTCCTAACGTAGTCTTCACTAGCCAGCTAGCTAACGTCCACTGATTAGCTGCACTGGAGAAACTGTTACACTCAACTGAACGACTTGATCAGTGTAGTGTTAGCTAGCTACATAGCTGTCTTTGCTGTCTTCGTATCATCGTATCATCGTATCCAAGATAATTGTGTTGTTTAGGTTTAGAGTGTGTAGTCTTAGAGTGATTATCTTAATTTACCGAGGTTAGCTAGCCAGCTATTTGTCGTCCTTAACGTAGGTGACTCTGCTAGCTAGCCAACAGCTAGCCAACGCTAGCCAACGTCTTCTGTATAGAACTCAACTACCCGGTCGCATTCACAGGTTGTATCACATTTTCACTTCATTTTCATTACAGTACAACGGTTTGATTTGTTTGATCGTAGCTAGCTACTTAGCTAGCTACATAGCCGTCTTTGTATCAAAGATAATTGTGTAGTCTAGAGCGATTTTCTAGGTTCGCTAGCCATCTATTGTCGTTCTTTTAACGCAACGTAACGTAAACAACACTGCTAGCTAGCCTGCTAGCCCCGAATAGCAACACTGCAGAAACTATTACACTCAACGGAACGACTTGATTAGTGTAGTGTCAACAACGCACCCACTGCCAGCTGACCTACTTCAGCAGTACTGTATCATTTTAATCATTTTAGTCAATAAGATTCTTGCTACGTAGCTTAACTTTCTGAACATTCGAGACGTGTAGTCCACTTGTCATTCCAATCTCCTTTGCATTAGCGTAGCCTCTTCTGTAGCCTGTCAACTATGTGTCGGTTTATCCCTGTTCTCTCCTCTCTGCACAGACCATACAAACGCTCCTCACCGCGTGGCCGCGGCCACCCTACTCTGGTGGTCCCAGCGCGCACGACCCACGTGGAGTTCCAGGTCTCCGGTAGCCTCTGGAACTGCCAATCTGCGGTCAACAAGGCAGAGTTCATCTCAGCCCATGCCTCCCTCCAGTCCCTCGACTTCTTGGCCCTGACGGAAACATGGATCACCACAGACAACACTGCTACTCCTACTGCTCTCTCTTCGTCCGCCCACGTGTTCTCGCACACCCCGAGAGCGTCTGGTCAGCGGGGTGGTGGCACCGGGATCCTCATCTCTCCCAAGTGGTCATTCTCTCTTTCTCCCCTTACCCATCTGTCTATCGCCTCCTTTGAATTCCATGCTGTCACAGTTACTAGCCCTTTCAAGCTTAACATCCTTATCATTTATCGCCCTCCAGGTTCCCTCGGAGAGTTCATCAATGAGCTTGATGCCTTGATAAGCTCCTTTCCTGAGGACGGCTCACCTCTCACAGTTCTGGGCGACTTTAACCTCCCCACGTCTACCTTTGACTCTTTCCTCTCTGCCTCCTTCTTTCCACTCCTCTCCTCTTTTGACCTCACCCTCTCACCTTCCCCCTACTCACAAGGCAGGCAATACGCTCGACCTCATCTTTACTAGATGCTGTTCTTCCACTAACCTCATTGCAACTCCCCTCCAAGTCTCCGACCACTGCCTTGTATCCTTTTCCCTCTCGCTCTCATCCAACACCTCCCACACTGCCCCTACTCGGATGGTATCGCGCCGTCCCAACCTTCGCTCTCTCTCCCCCGCTACTCTCTCCTCTTCCATCCTATCATCTCTTCCCTCCGCTCAAACCTTCTCCCACCTATCTCCTGATTCTGCCTCCTCAACCCTCCTCTCCTCCCTCTCTGCATCCCTTGACTCTCTATGTCCCCTATCCTCCAGGCCGGCTCGGTCCTCCCCTCCCGCTCCGTGGCTCGATGACTCATTGCGAGCTCACAGAACAGGGCTCCGGGCAGCCGAGCGGAAATGGAGGAAAACCGCCTCCCTGCGGACCTGGCATCCTTTCACTCCCTCCTCTCTACATTTTCCTCCTCTGTCTCTGCTGCTAAAGCCACTTTCTACCACGCTAAATTCCAAGCTTCTGCCTCCAACCCTAGGAAGCTCTTTGCCACCTTCTCCTCCCTCCTGAATCCTCCGCCCCCCCCCCCTCCTCCCTCTCTGCAGATGACTTCGTCAACCATTTTGAAAAGAAGGTCGACGACATCCGATCCTCGTTTGCTAAGTCAAACGACACCGCTGGTTCTGCTCACACTGCCCTACCCTGTGCTCTGACCTCTTTCTCCCCTCTCTCCAGATGAAATCTCGCGTCTTGTGACGGCCGGCCGCCCAACAACCTGCCCGCTTGACCCTATCCCCTCCTCTCTTCTCCAGACCATTTCCGGAGACCTTCTCCCTTACCTCACCTCGCTCATCAACTCATCCCTGACCGTTGGCTACGTCCCTTCCGTCTTCAAGAGAGCGAGAGTTGCACCCCTTCTGAAAAAACCTACACTCGATCCCTCCGATGTCAACAATTACAGACCAGTATCCCTTCTTTCTTTTCTCTCCAAAACTCTTGAACGTGCCGTCCTTGGCCAGCTCTCCCGCTATCTCTCTCTGAATGACCTTCTTGATCCAAATCAGTCAGGTTTCAAGACTAGTCATTCAACTGAGACTGCTCTCCTCTGTATCACGGAGGCGCTCCGCACTGCTAAAGCTAACTCTCTCTCCTCTGCTCTCATCCTTCTAGATCTATCGGCTGCCTTCGATACTGTGAACCATCAGATCCTCCTCTCCACCCTCTCCGAGTTGGGCATCTCCGGCGCGGCCCACGCTTGGATTGCGTCCTACCTGACAGGTCGCTCCTACCAGGTGGCGTGGCGAGAATCTGTCTCCTCACCACGCGCTCTCACCACTGGTGTCCCCCAGGGCTCTGTTCTTGGCCCTCTCCTATTCTCGCTATACACCAAGTCACTTGGCTCTGTCATAACCTCACATGGTCTCTCTTATCATTGCTATGCAGACGACACACAATTAATCTTCTCCTTTCCCCTTCTGATGACCAGGTGGCGATCGCATCTCTGCATGTCTGGCAGACATATCAGTGTGGATGACGGATCACCACCTCAAGCTGAACCTCGGCAAGACGGAGCTGCTCTTCCTCCCGGGAAGGACTGCCCGTTCCATGATCTCGCCATCACGGTTGACAACTCCATTGTGTCCTCCTCCCAGAGCGCCAAGAACCTTGGCGTGATCCTGGACAACACCCTGTCGTTCTCAACTAACATCAAGGCGGTGGCCCGTTCCTGTAGGTTCATGCTCTACAACATCCGCAGAGTACGACCCTGCCTCACACAGGAAGCGGCGCAGGTCCTAATCCAGGCACTTGTCATCTCCCGTCTGGATTACTGCAACTCGCTGTTGGCTGGGCTCCCTGCCTGTGCCATTAAACCCCTTCAACTCATCCAGAACGCCGCAGCCCGTCTGGTGTTCAACCTTCCCAAGTTCTCTCACGTCACCCCGCTCCTCCGTTCTCTCCACTGGCTTCCAGTTGAAGCTCGCATCCGCTACAAGACCATGGTGCTTGCCTACGGAGCTGTGAGGGGAACGGCACCTCAGTACCTCCAGGCTCTGATCAGGCCCTACACCCAAACAAGGGCACTGCGTTCATCCACCTCTGGCCTGCTCGCCTCCCTACCACTGAGGAAGTACAGCTCCCGCTCAGCCCAGTCAAAACTGTTCGCTGCCCTGGCC
>NW_025747607.1:35000-50707 GCF_021184085.1 Oncorhynchus gorbuscha
AGAGAGAGAGAGAGAGAGAGAGAGAGAGAGAGAGAGAGAGAGAGAGAGAGAGAGAGAGAGAGACAGAGAGACAGAGACAGAGAGAGAGAGCGAGAGAGAGAGAGAGAGAGAGAGAGAGAGAGAGAGAGAGACAGAGAGACAGAGAGAGAGAGACAGAGAGAGAGAGAGAGAGAGAGAGAGAGAGAGAGAGAGAGAGAGAGAGAGAGAGAGAGAGAGAGAGAGAGAGAGAGAGAGAGAGAGAGAGAGAGAGAGAGAGACAGAGAGACAGAGACAGAGAGAGAGAGCGAGAGAGAGAGAGAGAGAGAGAGAGCGAGAGAGGGAGAGAGAGACAGAGAGACAGAGAGAGAGAGACAGAGAGAGAGAGAGAGAGACAGAGAGAGAGAGAGAGAGAGAGAGAGATAGAGAGAGAGATTGTTTATTTATGTATTTGTACTACACACAATTCCCCAGGCCTCGCTCTTCCCTGAACCCTGGTTGTCATGGAAACTGTACAATTCCCTTGGCCTGCTCGAGCCAACTGGCATCGAGGGCTTTGCGTGCAGCGAGGGAGAACACTGAGAGTGAGAATTATTTAGAGCTTCAATTTATTTTTCCTAATTATTTCGTTTTTGTTGAAGAAATTGTTTATGATAATGTTGACCAACCTGTTGATTTGCGCTTAGTGCTAATTCTTGATTCAATGTCCTCACGCACCCGCACGTCCTCTGTGTATCATAAATAGCCTAGATACGAAACAACAACGAAACTATAGGCTACTATCTCATAGTCAAATATATTTCAAATAAATCGCAAAAGATTCAAATATCAACATTTTAATAGTTCATGAAAGTTAGCCTAGCCTACGTCACCTTCCCACCTGGCGGTTGAGCCGTTGATGCTCCTAGACGTTTCCACTTCCCAGTAACAGCACTTACAGTTGACCGGGGCAGCTCTAGCAGTGGAGACATTTGACGAACTGAACTGTTGGAAATGTGGTACCACGTTGAAAGTCACTGAGCTCTTCAGTAAGGCCATTCTACTGCCAATGTTTGTCTATGGAGATTGCACGGCTGTGTGCACGATTTTATACACCTGTCAGTAATGGGTGTGGCTGAAATAGCTGAATTCACTCATTTGAAGGGGTGTCCACATACTTTTGACCATGCCGTGTATAACAGAAAGCCTTCAACACGTGTTATAAAATAATAATTCTAGTGAATAAAGTTTGTTATAAAATAATAATTATAGGGAATAAAGTTTGATTTAAAATTAAGAGTAAAATGACAAGAGGGGATTCAGTGTCGCCATGAAGCAATGAATACACCATTATTTGTGATATATACTAACAATAAACAATACAATGAATACACCATTATTTGTGATATATACTAACAATAAACAATACAATGAATGACGAAAATGTTTTATAGACATAAAAAATATTTAAAAAATGTTTGTTGAAAATGTAAGTTATTTTTATGAAAATAACTCGAAGATCGTTTTTATCAAAGCAGAAGCAGGTAACCCAGGTCCAGGTAGGCTTGAATTATAAAACGTTGATTTGAAATATATATATATATTTATTGCAAAAAAAATATATTTAAAAAAAGGTTATACGATACAATGGTAAAAGATCAAAAATAAAAAGTTGATCTGATAAAAAGATAATAGCCTAAATTGTATTTACCCAGAATCAGACAGAGCAGGTCCAGACCGACCAGTAGTTTCCGTTTGGACAGAGCCGGTCCCGTTATCTCCACCAGTTTCTGCCCAGACCCGTTATCTTTCTCTTGGCCTCTGGTACCCACGTTGCTCTCCGGTAGTTTGAGTTGCAGGTCCGTGTTCGGGACGGGCGCAACTCCATGGCTGTGCCGGGAATATTTCTCCAACATTTTCTTGTTTTATCCAGTTAGTGGTTAAACGTTTAATTCAATATTGACCGTTGTTCAAACTAAGAAAGATGAGTGACATAGACCTACAACTGTATTTCAGCTAGATATAATTTCGATAGCAACAAGTTGGGCTGTGAGAGACCTGTGGCGAACTTGGAAGTCTTGAAAAATAGAATTCATCCAAACAGTTTAGAGTTGTCAAAGTGGAAAATCAAATTCCTTCAAGCCTCGTGAGTCGAACATCCCCAAATGATTTTGAAAGACGTTTTTGTTACTGATTTTATTTCCAAACGCATTTCTATAAAACTCGCCCTGACATGCTCAGTGCGTCGATCCGTCACAATTCCAGCCGCAGTCAACCGGTAGTTGTGAAACGTTCAGGGATGAGACATTACGGGGATGGGCGATGCGGCGGTAGACCGTCTCATTTGTCTTCTATCTTTCTTTATCTCTCAACTTTACAGTCCTAGTAATGAACATACAGTATGTTTTGGTTCCCTCATTCCCACCCCATAGGCTATTCTCTCTCTCGCTCTTTCTCTCCGTCCTCTTATCAAGAAAAAAATCAAGAAAAAACAGCGCGTTTTTGAGAAACTTGTTTTGGTTCACTCATTCCCACCCCATAGGCTATTCTCTCTCTCTCTCTCTCTCTCTTCTCTCTCTCTCTCTCTCTCTCTCTCTCTCTCTCTCTCTCGCTCTCTCTCTCTTTCTCCCTCTCTTTCTCCCCCTCTCTCTTCTCTCCCCCCTCTCTTTCTCCCCCCCTCTCTCTCTCTCTCTCTCTCAGTCCTCTGGTGAGAAACTTGTTCTCTCACCAAACAAACGGATCCGTCAGAGGTATGAGCACTTGTTCTCACCGCGGAGAGCGGGCCAGTACACGTTTTATGTGTCTGTGTGTGAAAGAGAGAGAGCATAATGATTTTGGTTGTAAATCTCACTGTTTGATTCATGCTGTGTCAGCAACGCCTGCCAGTGGCTCCTGTACACTCAGGTGTATGTGTCATGTGGTGATTAGGTGAGAGGAGATGACATCAGATCTCCCTCAGACAGGATGTGGTAGAGATACTCTTAATGATCGGCTATGAAAAGCCAACTGACATTTACTCCTGAGGTGCTGACTTGCTGCACCGTGGACAACTACTGTGATTATTATTATTTGACTATGCTGGTCATTTATGAACATTTGAACATCTTAGCCACGTTCTGTTATAATCTCCACCCGGCACAGCCAGAAGAGGACTGGCCACCCCTCATAGTCTGGTTCTTCCTAGGTTCTGGCCTTTCTAGGCAGTTTTTCCTAGCCACCGTGCTTCTACACCTGCAGTGCTTGCTGTTTGGGGTTTTAGGCTGGGTTTCTGTACAGCACTTTGAGATATCAGCTGATGTACGAAGGGCTATATAAATACATTTGACTTGATTTGATGTCTGAAACACAACAATGACAGAGAAAGTCAAATCAAATTGTATTTGTCACATACACATGTTCAGCAGATGTTATTGCAGGTGAAGCTCAAAACTCAAAAGGAACTCGACCACCAATCGTATTTGCAGGTGCCATGGTAACAGATGAACACGATGAAGGGAAGGCTCAATTCTTGTGTTTCTATCTTCAACAGTGCAGTAATATCTAACCATTCACAACTATACTCACAACCTAAAATTGTGTGAGCCACAAAGGACCGACAACACAATAGAGCCACAGAGAATGAGCCACAAAGGACAGACAACACAATAGAGCCACAGAGAATGAGCCACAAAGGACCAACAACACAATAGAGCCACAGAGAATGAGCCACAAAGGACCGACAACACAATAGAGCCACAGAGAATGAGCCACAAAGGACCAACAACACAATAGAGCCACAGAGAATGAGCCACAAAGGACCAACAACACAATAGAGCCACAGAGAATGAGCCACAAAGGACCAACAACACAATAGAGCCACAGAGAATGAGCCACAAAGGGCCGACAACACAATAGAGCCAAAGAGAATGAGCCACAAAGGACCGACAACACAATAGAGCCACAGAGAATGAGCCACAAAGGACCAACAACACAATAGAGCCACAGAGAATGAGCCACAAAGGACCGACAACACAATAGAGCCACAGAGAATGAGCCACAAAGGACCAACAACACAATAGAGCCACAGAAAATGAGCCACAAAGGACCGACAACACAATAGAGCCACAGAGAATGAGCCACAAAGGACCAACAACACAATAGAGCCACAGAGAATGAGCCACAAAGGACCGACAACATAATAGAGCCACAGAGAATGAGCCACAAAGGACCGACAACACAATAGAGCCACAGAGAATGAGCCACAAAGGACCGACAACACAATAGAGCCACAGAGAATGAGCCACAAAGGACCGACAACACAATAGAGCCACAGAGAATGAGCCACAAAGGACCGACAACACAATAGAGCCACAGAGAATGAGCCACAAAGGACCGACAACACAATAGAGCCACAGAGAATGAGCCACAAAGGACCGACAACACAATAGAGCCACAGAGAATGAGCCACAAAGGACCGACAACACAATAGAGCCACAGAGAATGAGCCAAAAGGACCAACAACACAATAGAGCCACAGAGAATGAGCCACAAAGGACCAACAACACAATAGAGCCACAGAGAATGAGCCACAAAGGACCAACAACACAATAGAGCCACAGAGAATGAGCCACAAAGGGCCGACAACACAATAGAGCCACAGAGAATGAGCCACAAAGGACCGACAACACAATAGAGCCACAGAGAATGAGCCACAAAGGACCAACAACACAATAGAGCCACAGAGAATGAGCCCCAAAGGACCGACAACACAATAGAGCCACAGAGAATGAGCTACAAAGGACCAACAACACAATAGAGCCACAGAGAATGAGCCACAAAGGACCGACAACACAATAGAGCCACAGAGAATGAGCCACAAAGGACCAACAACACAATAGAGCCACAGAGAATGAGCCACAAAGGACCGACAACATAATAGAGCCACAGAGAATGAGCCACAAAGGACCAACAACACAATAGAGCCACAGAGAATGAGCCACAAAGGACCAACAACATAATAGAGCCACAGAGAATGAGCCACAAAGGACCAACAACACAATAGAGCCACAGAGAATGAGCCACAAAGGACCAACAACACAATAGAGCCACAGAGAATGAGCCACAAAGGACCGACAACACAATAGAGCCACAGAGAATGAGCCACAAAGGACCAACAACACAATAGAGCCACAGAGAATGAGCCACAAAGGACCAACAACACAATAGAGCCACAGAGAATGAGCCACAAAGGACCGACAACACAATAGAGCCACAGAGAATGAGCCACAAAGGACCGACAACACAATAGAGCCACAGAGAATGAGCCACAAAGGACCAACAACACAATAGAGCCACAGAGAATGAGCCACAAAGGGCCAACAACACAATAGAGCCACAGAGAATGAGCCACAAAGGACCAACAACACAATAGAGCCACAGAGAATGAGCCACAAAGGACCAACAACACAATAGAGCCACAGAGAATGAGCCACAAAGGACCAACAACACAATAGAGCCACAGAGAATGAGCCACAAAGGACCGACAACACAATAGAGCCACAGAGAATGAGCCACAAAGGACCAACAACACAATAGAGCCACAGAGAATGAGCCACAAAGGACCAACAACACAATAGAGCCACAGAGAATGAGCCACAAAGGACCGACAACACAATAGAGCCACAGAGAATGAGCCACAAAGGACCAACAACACAATAGAGCCACAGAGAATGAGCCACAAAGGACCAACAAGACGATAGAGCCACAGAGAATGAGCCACAAAGGACCAACAACACAATAGAGCCACAGAGAATGAGCCACAAAGGACCAACAAGACGATAGAGCCACAGAGAATGAGCCACAAAGGACCAACAACACAATAGAGCCACAGAGAATGAGCCACAAAGGACCGACAACACAATAGAGCCACAGAGAATGAGCCACAAAGGACCAACAACACAATAGTCATTATAACAAGTGTATGTACTGCCATCAAGTGGACACTACAAGGTTAATCATTTCTCTCCATATTCCCACTAGTCATGATATTATACATAGAGGTTATAGACCTACTAGTCATGATATTATACAGAGAGGTTATAGACCTACTAGTCATGATATAGTATTATACAGAGAGGTTATAGACCTACTAGTCATGATATTATACAGAGAGGTTATAGACCTACTAGTCATGATATTATACAGAGAGGTTATAGACCTACTAGTCATGATATTATACAGAGAGGTTATAGTCCTACTAGTCATGATATAGTATTATACAGAGAGGTTATAGACCTACTAGTCATGATATTATACAGAGAGGTTATAGACCTACTAGTCATGATATTATACAGAGAGGTTATAGACCTACTAGTCATGATATAGTATTATACAGAGAGGTTATAGACCTACTAGTCATGATATAGTATTATACATAGAGGTTATAGTCCTACTAGTCATGATATAGTATTATATAGAGAGGTTATAGACCTACTAGTCATGATATTATACAGAGAGGTTATAGACCTACTAGTCATGATATAGTATTATACAGAGAGGTTATAGACCTACTAGTCATGATATTATACAGAGAGGTTATAGACCTACTAGTCATGATATTATACAGAGAGGTTATAGTCCTACTAGTCATGATATAGTATTATACAGAGAGGTTATAGTCCTACTAGTCATGATATAGTATTATACAGAGAGGTTATAGTCCTACTAGTCATGATATAGTATTATACAGAGAGGTTATAGTCCTACTAGTCATGATATAGTATTATACAGAGAGGTTATAGACCTACTAGTCATGATATAGTACAGAGAGGTTATAGTCCTACTAGTCATGATATTATACAGAGAGGTTATAGACCTACTAGTCATAATAATAATAATACTATATGCCATTTTATCCAAAGCGACTTACAGTCATGTGTGCATACATTCTATATTATACAGAGAGGTTATAGTCCTACTAGTCATGATATTATACAGAGAGGTTATAGACCTACTAGTCATGATATTATACAGAGAGGTTATAGACCTACTAGTCATGATATAGTATTATACAGAGAGGTTATAGACCTACTAGTCATGATATTATACAGAGAGGTTATAGACCTACTAGTCATGATATAGTATTATACAGAGAGGTTATAGTCCTACTAGTCATGATATAGTATTATACAGAGAGGTTATAGACCTACTAGTCATGATATTATACAGAGAGGTTATAGTCCTACTAGTCATGATATAGTATTATACAGAGAGGTTATAGACCTACTAGTCATGATATTATACAGAGAGGTTATAGACCTACTAGTCATGATATTATACAGAGAGGTTATAGACCTACTAGTCATGATATAGTATTATACAGAGAGGTTATAGACCTACTAGTCATGATATAGTATTATACAGAGAGGTTATAGTCCTACTAGTCATGATATAGTATTATATAGAGAGGTTATAGACCTACTAGTCATGATATTATACAGAGAGGTTATAGACCTACTAGTCATGATATAGTATTATACAGAGAGGTTATAGACCTACTAGTCATGATATTATACAGAGAGGTTATAGACCTACTAGTCATGATATTATACAGAGAGGTTATAGTCCTACTAGTCATGATATAGTATTATACAGAGAGGTTATAGTCCTACTAGTCATGATATAGTATTATACAGAGAGGTTATAGTCCTACTAGTCATGATATAGTATTATACAGAGAGGTTATAGTCCTACTAGTCATGATATAGTATTATACAGAGAGGTTATAGACCTACTAGTCATGATATATACAGAGAGGTTATAGTCCTACTAGTCATGATATTATACAGAGAGGTTATAGACCTACTAGTCATAATAATAATAATACTATATGCCATTTTATACTTACAGTCATGTGTGCATACATTCTATATTATACAGAGAGGTTATAGTCCTACTAGTCATGATATTATACAGAGAGGTTATAGACCTACTAGTCATGATATTATACAGAGAGGTTATAGACCTACTAGTCATGATATAGTATTATACAGAGAGGTTATAGACCTACTAGTCATGATATTATACAGAGAGGTTATAGACCTACTAGTCATGATATAGTATTATACAGAGAGGTTATAGTCCTACTAGTCATGATATAGTATTATACAGAGAGGTTATAGACCTACTAGTCATGATATTATACAGAGAGGTTATAGTCCTACTAGTCATGATATTATACAGAGAGGTTATAGACCTACTAGTCATGATATTATACAGAGAGATTATAGACCTACTAGTCATGATATTATACAGAGAGGTTATATAGCTACTAGTCATGATATAGTATTATACAGAGAGATTATAGACCTACTAGTCATGATATTATACAGAGAGGTTATAGACCTACTAGACATGATATTATATAGAGAGGTTATAGTCCTACTAGTCATGATATTATACAGAGAGGTTATAGACCTACTAGTCATGATATTATACAGAGAGGTTATAGTCCTACTAGTCATGATATTATACAGAGAGGTTATATACCTACTAGTCATGATATAGTATTATACATAGAGGTTATAGTCCTACTAGTCATGATATAGTATTATACAGAGAGGTTATAGACCTACTAGTCATGATATTATACATAGAGGTTATAGTCTTACTAGTCATGATATTATACAGAGAGGTTATAGACCTACTAGTCATGATATAGTATTATACAGAGAGGTTATAGACCTACTAGTCATGATATAGTATTATACAGAGAGGTTATAGACCTACTAGTCATGATATTATACATAGAGGTTATAGTCTTACTAGTCATGATATTATACAGAGAGGTTATAGTCCTACTAGTCATGATATTATACATAGAGGTTATAGTCTTACTAGTCATGATATTATACAGAGAGGTTATAGTCCTACTAGTCATGATATTATACAGAGAGGTTATAGTCCTACTAGTCATGATATAGTATTATACAGAGAGGTTATAGACCTACTAGTCATGATATTATACAGAGAGGTTATAGACCTACTAGTCATGATATAGTATTATACAGAGAGATTATAGACCTACTAGTCATGATATTATACAGAGAGGTTATAGTCCTACTAGTCATGATATAGTATTATACATAGAGGTTATAGACCTACTAGTCATGATATTATACAGAGAGGTTATATACCTACTAGTCATGATATTATACAGAGAGGTTATAGACCTACTAGTCATGATATTATACAGAGAGATTATAGACCTACTAGTCATGATATAGTATTATACAGAGAGGTTATAGACCTACTAGTCATGATATAGTATTATACAGAGAGGTTATAGTCCTACTAGTCATGATATAGTATTATATAGAGAGGTTATAGTCCTACTAGTCATGATATAGTATTATACATAGAGGTTATAGTCCTACTAGTCATGATATAGTATTATATAGAGAGGTTATAGACCTACTAGTCATGATATTATACAGAGAGGTTATAGACCTACTAGTCATGATATAGTATTATACAGAGAGGTTATAGACCTACTAGTCATGATATTATACAGAGAGGTTATAGACCTACTAGTCATGATATTATACAGAGAGGTTATAGTCCTACTAGTCATGATATAGTATTATACAGAGAGGTTATAGTCCTACTAGTCATGATATAGTATTATACAGAGAGGTTATAGACCTACTAGTCATGATATAGTACAGAGAGGTTATAGTCCTACTAGTCATGATATTATACAGAGAGGTTATAGACCTACTAGTCATAATAATAATAATAATATATGCCATTTTATCCAAAGCGACTTACAGTCATGTGTGCATACATTCTATATTATACAGAGAGGTTATAGTCCTACTAGTCATGATATTATACAGAGAGGTTATAGACCTACTAGTCATGATATTATACAGAGAGGTTATAGACCTACTAGTCATGATATAGTATTATACAGAGAGGTTATAGACCTACTAGTCATGATATTATACAGAGAGGTTATAGACCTACTAGTCATGATATAGTATTATACAGAGAGGTTATAGTCCTACTAGTCATGATATCGTATTATACAGAGAGGTTATAGACCTACTAGTCATGATATTATACAGAGAGGTTATAGTCCTACTAGTCATGATATTATACAGAGAGGTTATAGACCTACTAGTCATGATATTATACAGAGAGATTATAGACCTACTAGTCATGATATTATACAGAGAGGTTATATAGCTACTAGTCATGATATAGTATTATACAGAGAGATTATAGACCTACTAGTCATGATATTATACAGAGAGGTTATAGTCCTACTAGTCATGATATTATACAGAGAGGTTATAGACCTACTAGTCATGATATTATACAGAGAGGTTATAGTCCTACTAGTCATGATATTATACAGAGAGGTTATAGACCTACTAGTCATGATATTATACAGAGAGGTTATAGACCTACTAGTCATGATATTATATAGAGAGGTTATAGTCCTACTAGTCATGATATTATACATAGAGGTTATAGTCCTACTAGTCATGATATTATATAGAGAGGTTATAGTCCTACTAGTCATGATATTATACATAGAGGTTATAGTCCTACTAGTCATGATATTATACAGAGAGGTTATAGTCCTACTAGTCATGATATTATACAGAGAGGTTATAGACCTACTAGTCATGATATTATATAGAGAGGTTATAGTCCTACTAGTCATGATATTATACAGAGAGGTTATAGACCTACTAGTCATGATATTATACAGAGAGGTTATAGTCCTACTAGTCATGATATTATACAGAGAGGTTATAGTCTTACTAGTCATGATATAGTATTATACAGAGAGGTTATAGACCTACTAGTCATGATATTATACATAGAGGTTATAGTCTTACTAGTCATGATATTATACAGAGAGGTTATAGACCTACTAGTCATGATATAGTATTATACAGAGAGGTTATAGACCTACTAGTCATGATATAGTATTATACAGAGAGGTTATAGACCTACTAGTCATGATATTATACATAGAGGTTATAGTCTTACTAGTCATGATATTATACAGAGAGGTTATAGTCCTACTAGTCATGATATTATACATAGAGGTTATAGTCTTACTAGTCATGATATTATACAGAGAGGTTATAGTCCTACTAGTCATGATATTATACAGAGAGGTTATAGTCCTACTAGTCATGATATAGTATTATACAGAGAGGTTATAGACCTACTAGTCATGATATTATACAGAGAGGTTATAGACCTACTAGTCATGATATTATATAGAGAGGTTATAGTCCTACTAGTCATGATATTATACAGAGAGGTTATAGACCTACTAGTCATGATATTATACAGAGAGGTTATAGTCCTACTAGTCATGATATTATACAGAGAGGTTATAGACCTACTAGTCATGATATTATACATAGAGGTTATAGTCTTACTAGTCATGATATTATACAGAGAGGTTATAGACCTACTAGTCATGATATAGTATTATACAGAGAGGTTATAGACCTACTAGTCATGATATAGTATTATACAGAGAGGTTATAGACCTACTAGTCATGATATTATACATAGAGGTTATAGTCTTACTAGTCATGATATTATACAGAGAGGTTATAGTCCTACTAGTCATGATATTATACATAGAGGTTATAGTCTTACTAGTCATGATATTATACAGAGAGGTTGGAGCGAGTGGTCGCATCTGCACGTCGCTCCAACGGGTAGTATAACTTTTTCATTATATTTCATTATATCACAACGGTTTGATTTGTCTTATCTTAGCAATTTCTTCTCAGCTAGCTAC
Source organism: Oncorhynchus gorbuscha (assembly GCF_021184085.1). Taxonomy (NCBI): domain Eukaryota; kingdom Metazoa; phylum Chordata; class Actinopteri; order Salmoniformes; family Salmonidae; genus Oncorhynchus; species Oncorhynchus gorbuscha. The sequence continues at coordinate 46,771 of NW_025747607.1, forward strand.
ATAGCCGTCTTTGTATCAAAGATAATTGCGTAATTATCGTATTTCGCCGTCCTAACGTAGTCTTCACTAGCCAGCTAGCTAACGTCCACTGATTAGCTGCACTGAGAAACTTTTACACTCAACTGAACGACTTGATTAGTTTAGTGTTAGCTACCTACATAGCTGTCTTTGCTGTCTTCGTATCATCGTATCATCGTATCCAAGATAATTGTGTTGTTTAGGTTTAGAGTGTGTAGTCTTAGAGTGATTATCTTAATTTACCGAGGTTAGCTAGCCAGCTATTTTGTCGTCCTTAACGTAGGTGACTCTGCTAGCTAGCCAACAGCTAGCCAACGCTAGCCAACGTCTTCTGTATAGAACTCAACTACCCGGTCGCATTCACAGGTTGTATCACATTTTCACTTCATTTCATTACAGTACAACGGTTTGATTTGTTTGATCGTAGCTAGCTACTTAGCTAGCTACATAGCCGTCTTTGTATCAAAGATAATTGTGTAGTCTAGAGCGATTTTCTAGGTTCGCTAGCCATCTATTGTCGTTCTTTTAACGCAACGTAACGTAAACAACACTGCTAGCTAGCCTGCTAGCCCCCGAATAGCAACACTGCAGAAACTATTACACTCAACGGAATGACTTGATTAGTGTAGTGTCAACAACGCACCCACTGCCAGCTGGCCTACTTCAGCAGTACTGTATCATTTTAATCATTTTAGTCAATAAGATTCTTGCTACGTAGCTTAACTTTCTGAACATTCGAGACGTGTAGTCCACTTGTCATTCCAATCTCCTTTGCATTAGCGTAGCCTCTTCTGTAGCCTGTCAACTATGTGTCTGTTTATCCCTGTTCTCTCCCTCTCTGCACAGACCATACAAACGCTCCTCACCGCGTGGCCGCGGCCACCCTACTCTGGTGGTCCCAGCGCGCACGACCCACGTGGAGTTCCAGGTCTCCGGTAGCCTCTGGAACTGCCAATCTGCGGTCAACAAGGCAGAGTTCATCTCAGCCTATGCCTCCCTCCAGTCCCTCGACTTCTTGGCACTGACGGAAACATGGATCACCACAGACAACACTGCTACTCCTACTGCTCTCTCTTCGTCCGCCCACGTGTTCTCGCACACCCCGAGAGCATCTGGTCAGCGGGGTGGTGGCACCGGGATCCTCATCTCTCCCAAGTGGTCATTCTCTTTCTCCCCTTACCCATCTGTCTATCGCCTCCTTTGAATTCCATGCTGTCACAGTTACTAGCCCTTTCAAGCTTAACATCCTTATCATTTATCGCCCTCCAGGTTCCCTCGGAGAGTTCATCAATGAGCTTGATGCCTTGATAAGCTCCTTTCCTGAGGACGGCTCACCTCTCACAGTTCTGGGCGACTTTAACCTCCCCACGTCTACCTTTGACTCTTTCCTCTCTGCCTCCTTCTTTCCACTCCTCTCCTCTTTTGACCTCACCCTCTCACCTTCCCCCTACTCACAAGGCAGGCAATACGCTCGACCTCATCTTTACTAGATGCTGTTCTTCCACTAACCTCACTGCAACTCCCCTCCAAGTCTCCGACCACTGCCTTGTATCCTTTTCCCTCTCGCTCTCATCCAACACCTCCCACACTGCCCCTACTCGGATGGTATCGCGCCGTCCCAACCTTCGCTCTCTCTCCCCCGCTACTCTCTCCTCTTCCATCCTATCATCTCTTCCCTCCGCTCAAACCTTCTCCCACCTATCTCCTGATTCTGCCTCCTCAACCCTCCTCTCCTCCCTCTCTGCATCCCTTGACTCTCTATGTCCCCTATCCTCCAGGCCGGCTCGGTCCTCCCCTCCCGCTCCGTGGCTCGATGACTCATTGCGAGCTCACAGAACAGGGCTCCGGGCAGCCGAGCGGAAATGGAGGAAAACTCGCCTCCCTGCGGACCTGGCATCCTTTCACTCCCTCCTCTCTACATTTTCCTCCTCTGTCTCTGCTGCTAAAGCCACTTTCTACCACGCTAAATTCCAAGCATCTGCCTCTAACCCTAGGAAGCTCTTTGCCACCTTCTCCTCCCTCCTGAATCCTCCGCCCCCTCCCCCCTCCTCCCTCTCTGCAGATGACTTCGTCAACCATTTTGAAAAGAAGGTCGACGACATCCGATCCTCGTTTGCTAAGTCAAACGACACCGCTGGTTCTGCTCACACTGCCCTACCCTGTGCTCTGACCTCTTTCTCCCCTCTCTCTCCAGATGAAATCTCGCGTCTTGTGACGGCCGGCCGCCCAACAACCTGCCCGCTTGACCCTATCCCCTCCTCTCTTCTCCAGACCATTTCCGGAGACCTTCTCCCTTACCTCACCTCGCTCATCAACTCATCCCTGACCGTTGGCTACGTCCCTTCCGTCTTCAAGAGAGCGAGAGTTGCACCCCTTCTGAAAAAACCTACACTCGATCCCTCCGATGTCAACAATTACAGACCAGTATCCCTTCTTTCTTTTCTCTCCAAAACTCTTGAACGTGCCGTCCTTGGCCAGCTCTCCCGCTATCTCTCTCTGAATGACCTTCTTGATCCAAATCAGTCAGGTTTCAAGACTAGTCATTCAACTGAGACTGCTCTCCTCTGTATCACGGAGGCGCTCCGCACTGCTAAAGCTAACTCTCTCTCCTCTGCTCTCATCCTTCTAGATCTATCGGCTGCCTTCGATACTGTGAACCATCAGATCCTCCTCTCCACCCTCTCCGAGTTGGGCATCTCCCGGCGCGGCCCACGCTGGATTGCGTCCTACCTGACAGGTCGCTCCTACCAGGTGGCGTGGCGAGAATCTGTCTCCTCACCACGCGCTCTCACCACTGGTGTCCCCCAGGGCTCTGTTCTTGGCCCTCTCCTATTCTCGCTATACACCAAGTCACTTGGCTCTGTCATAACCTCACATGGTCTCTCTTATCATTGCTATGCAGACGACACACAATTAATCTTCTCCTTTCCCCCTTCTGATGACCAGGTGGCGAATCGCATCTCTGCATGTCTGGCAGACATATCAGTGTGGATGACGGATCACCACCTCAAGCTGAACCTCGGCAAGACGGAGCTGCTCTTCCTCCCGGGGAAGGACTGCCCGTTCCATGATCTCGCCATCACGGTCGACAACTCCATTGTGTCCTCCTCCCAGAGCGCCAAGAACCTTGGCGTGATCCTGGACAACACCCTGTCGTTCTCAACTAACATCAAGGCGGTGGCCCGTTCCTGTAGGTTCATGCTCTACAACATCCGCAGAGTACGACCCTGCCTCACACAGGAAGCGGCGCAGGTCCTAATCCAGGCACTTGTCATCTCCCGTCTGGATTACTGCAACTCGCTGTTGGCTGGGCTCCCTGCCTGTGCCATTAAACCCCTTCAACTCATCCAGAACGCCGCAGCCCGTCTGGTGTTCAACCTTCCCAAGTTCTCTCACGTCACCCCGCTCCTCCGTTCTCTCCACTGGCTTCCAGTTGAAGCTCGCATCCGCTACAAGACCATGGTGCTTGCCTACGGAGCTGTGAGGGGAACGGCACCTCAGTACCTCCAGGCTCTGATCAGGCCCTACACCCAAACAAGGGCACTGCGTTCATCCACCTCTGGCCTGCTCGCCTCCCTACCACTGAGGAAGTACAGCTCCCGCTCAGCCCAGTCAAAACTGTTCGCTGCCCTGGCCCCCCAATGGTGGAACAAACTCCCTCACGACGCCAGGACAGCGGAGTCAATCACCACCTTCCGGAGACACCTGAAACCCCACCTCTTTAAGGAATACCTAGGATAGGTTAAGTAATCCCTCTCACCCCACCCCCTAAGTTTTAGATGCACTATTGTTAAGTGACTGTCCCACTGGATGTCATAAGGTGAATGCACCAATTTGTAAGTCGCTCTGGATAAGAGCGTCTGCTAAATGACTTAAATGTAAATGTAGTCCCACTAGTCATGATATTATACAGAGAGGT
>NW_025747608.1:0-30000 GCF_021184085.1 Oncorhynchus gorbuscha
AGAGAGAGAGAGAGAGAGAGAGAGAGAGAGAGAGAGAGAGAGAGAGAGACAGAGAGAGAGAGAGAGACAGAGAGAGAGAGAGAGAGAGAGAGAGAGAGAGAGAGAGAGAGAGAGAGAGAGAGAGAGAGAGAGAGAGAGAGAGAGAGAGAGAGAGAGAGAGAGAGAGAGAGAGAGAGAGACAGAGAGAGAGACAGAGAGAGAGAGAGAGAGAGAGAGAGAGAGAGAGAGAGAGAGAGAGAGAGAGAGAGAGAGAGAGAGAGAGAGAGAGAGAGAGAGAGAGAGAGAGAGAGAGAGAGAGAGAGAGAGAGAGAGACAGAGAGAGAGAGAGACAGAGAGAGAGAGAGAGAGAGAGAGAGAGAGAGACAGAGAGAGAGAGAGAGAGAGAGAGAGAGAGAGAGAGAGAGAGAGAGAGAGAGAGAGAGACAGAGCGAGAGAGAGAGAGAGAGAGAGAGAGAGAGAGAGAGAGAGAGAGAGAGAGAGAGAGAGAGAGACAGAGAGAGAGAGAGAGAGAGAGAGAGAGAGAGAGACAGAGAGAGAGAGAGAGAGAGAGAGAGAGAGAGAGAGAGAGAGAGAGAGAGAGAGAGACAGAGAGAGACAGAGAGAGAGACAGAGAGAGAGACAGAGAGAGAGACAGAAGCGAGACAGAGCGAGAGAGAGAGAGAGAGAGAGAGAGACAGAGAGAGAGACAGAGCGAGACAGAGCGAGAGAGAGAGAGAGAGAGAGAGAGAGAGAGAGAGAGAGAGAGAGAGAGAGAGAGAGAGAGAGAGAGACAGAGACAGAGACAGAGACAGAGACAGAGAGAGGGAAAGAGGAGAGTAGCTCTCTTAACAACAAGAAAACAACAAGCAACTTTTCCAGGGAAATAGAAGAAGTCAGGTGTGAGGGCTTTCTGCCCTCTCACACCTTGTCCTCCTCTTCAGAGCTCCCTCTTTCCCTCTAGAAGCCCCTCTACACCCAGAAGAACCTGTTTCTTTGTGAAACCCTTCGTTTGTTACTATACAAACAGACACAACAAAGAAGTCAAATATGCTGCTGCAGAGCTAAGAGACAGACAGACAGACAGACAGACAGACAGACAGACAGACAGACAGACAGACAGACAGACAGGCAGGCAGGCAGGCAGGCAGGCAGGCAGGCAGGCAGGCAGACAGACAGACAGACAGACAGACAGACAGACAGACAGACAGACAGACAGGCAGGCAGGCAGGCAGGCAGGCTATTAGCTAGCCAGACAGACAGACAGACAGACAGACAGACAGACAGACAGACAGACAGACAGACAGACAGACAGACAGACAGACAGACAGACAGACAGACAGGCAGGCAGGCAGGCAGGCAGACAGACAGGCAGACAGACATCAGAGAGCCAGATAGACAGACAGTCCTAGACAGACTGACAGAGTCTGGTTGGAGCGAGTGGTCGCATCTGCACGTCGCTCCAACGGGTAGTATAACTTTTTCATTATATTTCATTATATCACAACGGTTTGATTTGTCTTATCTTAGCAATTTCTTCTCAGCTAGCTACATAGCCGTCTTTGTATCAAAGATAATTGCGTAATTATCGTATTTCGCCGTCCTAACGTAGTCTTCACTAGCCAGCTAGCTAACGTCCACTGATTAGCTGCACTGGAGAAACTATTACACTCAACTGAACGACTTGATTAGTTTAGTGTTAGCTAGCTACATAGCTGTCTTTGCTGTCTTCGTATCATCGTATCCAAGATAATTGTGTTGTTTAGGTTTAGAGTGTGTAGTCTTAGAGTGATTATCTTAATTTACCGAGGTTAGCTAGCCAGCTATTTGTCGTCCTTAACGTAGGTGACTGCTAGCTAGCCAACGCTAGCCAACGTCTTCTGTATAGAACTCAACTACCCGGTCGCATTCACAGGTAGTATCACATTTTCACTTCATTTCATTACAGTACAACGGTTTGATTTGTTTGATCGTAGCTAGCTACTTAGCTAGCTACATAGCCGTCTTTGTATCAAAGATAATTGTGTAGTCTAGAGCGATTTTCTAGGTTCGCTAGCCATCTATTGTCGTTCTTTTAGCAACGTAACGTAAACAACACTGCTAGCTAGCCTGCTAGCCCCGAATAGCAACACTGCAGAAACTATTACACTCAACGGAACGACTTGATTAGTGTTTCGTGTCAACAACGCACCCACTGCCAGCTGGCCTACTTCAGCAGTACTGTATCATTTTAATCATTTTATCAATAAGATTCTTGCTACGTAGCTTAACTTTCTGAACATTCGAGACGTGTAGTCCACTTGTCATTCAATCTCCTTTGCATTAGCGTAGCCTCTTCTGTAGCCTGTCAACTATGTGTCTGTTTATCCCTGTTCTCTCCTCTCTGCACAGACCATACAAACGCTCCTCACCGCGTGGCCGCGGCCACCCTACTCTGGTGGTCCCAGCGCGCACGACCCACGTGGAGTTCCAGGTCTCCGGTAGCCTCTGGAACTGCCAATCTGCGGTCAACAAGGCAGAGTTCATCTCAGCCTATGCCTCCCTCAGTCCCTCGACTTCTTGGCACTGACGGAAACATGGATCACCACAGACAACACTGCTACTCCTACTGCTCTCTCTTCGTCCGCCCACGTGTTCTCGCACACCCGAGAGCGTCTGGTCAGCGGGGTGGTGGCACCGGGATCCTCATCTCTCCCAAGTGGTCATTCTCTCTTTCTCCCCTTACCCATCTGTCTATCGCCTCCTTTGAATTCCATGCTGTCACAGTTACTAGCCCTTTCAAGCTTAACATCCTTATCATTTATCGCCCTCCAGGTTCCCTCGGAGAGTTCATCAATGAGCTTGATGCCTTGATAAGCTCCTTTCCTGAGGACGGCTCACCTCTCACAGTTCTGGGCGACTTTAACCTCCCCCCGTCTACCTTTGACTCTTTCCTCTCTGCCTCCTTCTTTCCACTCCTCTCCTCTTTTGACCTCACCCTCTCACCTTCCCCCTACTCACAAGGCAGGCAATACGCTCGACCTCATCTTTACTAGATGCTGTTCTTCCACTAAACTCATTGCAACTCCCCTCCAAGTCTCCGACCACTGCCTTGTATCCTTTTCCCTCTCGCTCTCATCCAACACCTCCCACACTGCCCCTACTCGGATGGTATCGCGCCGTCCCAACCTTCGCTCTCTCTCCCCGCTACTCTCTCCTCTTCCATCCTATCATCTCTTCCCTCCGCTCAAACCTTCTCCCACCTATCTCCTGATTCTGCCTCCTCAACCCTCCTCTCCTCCCTCTCTGCATCCCTTGACTCTCTATGTCCCCTATCCTCCAGGCCGGCTCGGTCCTCCCCTCCCAGCGCTCCGTGCGCTCGATCCTTTCACTCCCTCCTCTCTATTTTCCTCCTCTGTCTCTGCTGCTAGCTTTCTACCACGAACAAGCATCTGCCTCTAACCCTAGCTCTTTGCCCCTTCTCCCCTCCCTCCTGAATCCTCCGCCCCCTCCTCCTCTCTGAAAAGATGACTTCGTCAACCATTTTGAAAAGAAGGTCGACGACATCCGATCCTCGTTGCTAAGTCAAACGACACCGCTGGTTCTGCTCACACTGCCCTACCCTGTGCTCTGACCTCTTTCTCCCCTCTCTCTCCAGATGAAATCTTGCGTCTTGTGACGGCCGGCCGCCCAACAACCTGCCCGCTTGACCCTATCCCCTCCTCTCTTCTCCAGACCATTTCCGGAGACCTTCTCCCTTACCTCACCTCGCTCATCAACTCATCCCTGACCGCTGGCTACGTCCCTTCCGTCTTCAAGAGAGCGAGAGTTGCACCCCTTCTGAAAAAACCTACACTCGATCCCTCCGATGTCAACAATTACAGACCAGTATCCCTTCTTTCTTTTCTCTCAAAACTCTTGAACGTGCCGTCCTTGGCCAGCTCTCCCGCTATCTCTCTCTGAATGACCTTCTTGATCCAAATCAGTCAGGTTTCAAGACTAGTCATTCAACTGAGACTGCTCTCCTCTGTATCACGGAGCGCTCCGCACCGCTAAAGCTAACTCTCTCTCCTCTGCTCTCATCCTTCTAGATCTATCGGCTGCCTTCGATACTGTGAACCATCAGATCCTCCTCTCCACCCTCTCCGAGTTGGGCATCTCCGGCGCGGCCCACGCTTGGATTGCGTCCTACCTGACAGGTCGCTCCTACCAGGTGGCGTGGCGAGAATCTGTCTCCTCACCACGCGCTCTCACCACTGGTGTCCCCCAGGGCTCTGTTCTTGGCCCTCTCCTATTCTCGCTATACACCAAGTCACTTGGCTCTGTCATAACCTCACATGGTCTCTCTTATCATTGCTATGCAGACGACACACAATTAATCTTCTCCTTTCCCCCTTCTGATGACCAGGTGGCGAATCGCATCTCTGCATGTCTGGCAGACATATCAGTGTGGATGACGGATCACCACCTCAAGCTGAACCTCGGCAAGACGGAGCTGCTCTTCCTCCCGGGGAAGGACTGCCCGTTCCATGATCTCGCCATCACGGTTGACAACTCCATTGTGTCCTCCTCCCAGAGCGCCAAGAACCTTGGCGTGATCCTGGACAACACCCTGTCGTTCTCAACCAACATCAAGGCGGTGGCCCGTTCCTGTAGGTTCATGCTCTACAACATCCGCAGAGTACGACCCTGCCTCACACAGGAAGCGGCGCAGGTCCTAATCCAGGCACTTGTCATCTCCCGTCTGGATTACTGCAACTCGCTGTTGGCTGGGCTCCCTGCCTGTGCCATTAAACCCCTTCAACTCATCCAGAACGCCGCAGCCCGTCTGGTGTTCAACCTTCCCAAGTTCTCTCACGTCACCCCGCTCCTCCGTTCTCTCCACTGGCTTCCAGTTGAAGCTCGCATCCGCTACAAGACCATGGTGCTTGCCTACGGAGCTGTGAGGGGGAACGGCACCTCAGTACCTCCAGGCTCTGATCAGGCCCTACACCCAAACAAGGGCACTGCGTTCATCCACCTCTGGCCTGCTCGCCTCCCCTACCACTGAGGAAGTACAGCTCCCGCTCAGCCCAGTCAAAACTGTTCGCTGCCCTGGCCCCCAATGGTGGAACAAACTCCCCTCACGACGCCAGGACAGCGGAGTCAATCACCACCTTCCGGAGACACCTGAAACCCCACCTCTTTAAGGAATACCTAGGATAGGATAAGTAATCCCTCTCACCCCACCCCCCTAAGTTTTAGATGCACTATTGTTAAGTGACTGTCCCACTGGATGTCATAAGGTGAATGCACCAATTTGTAAGTCGCTCTGGATAAGAGCGTCTGCTAAATGACTTAAATGTAATGTAAATGTAAAGAGACAGACTGTGAAACAGTGTGTTAGGTGTGTGTGAGGTGTGTATGTGTGTGTGAGGTGCGTGTGAGGTGTGTATGTGTGTGTGAGGTGCGTGTGAGGTGTGTATGTGTGTGTGAGGTGCGTGTGAGGTGTGTTAGGTGTGTGTGAGGTGTGTAGGTGTGTGTGAGGTGTGTAGGTGTGTGAGGTGCGTGTGAGGTGTGTGTGAGGTGTGTGTTAGGTGTGTGAGGTGTGTGTGAGGTGTGTGTTAGGTGTGTGAGGTGTGTGTGAGGTGTGTGTTAGGTGTGTGAGGTGTGTGTTAGGTGTGTGAGGTGTGTGTTAGGTGTGTGAGGTGTGTGTTAGGTGTGTATGTGTGTGTGAGGTGCGTGTGAGGTGTGTATGTGTGTGTGAGGTGCGTGTGAGGTGTGTATGTGTGTGTGAGGTGCGTGTGAGGTGTGTATGTGTGTGTGAGGTGCGTGTGAGGTGTGTATGTGTGTGTGAGGTGCGTGTGAGGTGTGTATGTGTGTGTGAGGTGCGTGTGAGGTGTGTTAGGTGTGTGTGAGGTGTGTAGGTGTGTGTGAGGTGTGTAGGTGTGTGAGGTGCGTGTGAGGTGTGTGTGAGCTGTGTGTTAGGTGTGTGAGGTGCGTGTGAGGTGTGTGTGAGGTGTGTGTGTTAGGTGTGTGTGAGGTGTGTGTTAGGTGTGTGAGGTGTGTGTTAGGTGTGTGAGGTGTGTGTGAGGTGTGTGTGAGGTGTGTGTTAGGTGTGTGAGGTGTGTGTGAGGTGTGTGTGAGGTGTGTGAGAGGTGTGTGTTAGGTGTGTGAGGTGTGTGTGAGGTGTGTGTTAGGTGTGTGAGGTGTGTGTTAGGCGTGTGAGGTGTGTGTTAGGTGTGTGAGGTGTGTGTTAGGTGTGTGTGAGGTGTGTTAGGTGTGTTAGGTGTGTGTTAGGTGTGTGAGGTGTGAGGTATGTGTGAGGTGTGAGGTGTGTGTACCTGTGTATTAGGTGTGAGGTGTGTGTACCTGTGTATTAGGTGTGTACCTGTGTATTAGGTGTGTAGGTGTGTACCTGTGTATTAGGTGTGTAGGTGTGTGTACCTGTGTATTAGGTGGGTACCTGTGTATTAGGTGTGTAGGTGTGTGTACCTGTGTATTAGGTGTGTACCTGTGTATTAGGTGTGTAGGTGTGTGTACCTGTGTATTAGGTGTGTAGGTGTGTGTACCTGTGTATTAGGTGTGTAGGTGTGTGTACCTGTGTATTAGGTGTGTGTACCTATGTATTAGGTGTGTAGGTGTGTGTACCTGTGTATTAGGTGTGTACCTGTGTATTAGATGTGCGTACCTGTGTATTAGGTGTGTAGGTGTGTGTACCTGTGTATTAGGTGTGTACCTGTGTATTAGGTGTGTAGGTGTGTGTACCTGTGTATTAGGTGTGTAGGTGTGTGTATCTGTGTATTAGGTGTGTACCTGTGTATTAGGTGGGTGTACCTGTGTATTAGGTGTGTAGGTGTGTGTACCTGTGTATTAGGTGTGTAGGTGTGTGTACCTGTGTATTAGGTGTGTACCTGTGTATTAGGTGTGTGTATCTGTGTATTAGGTGTTTAGGTGTGTGTACCTGTGTATTAGGTGTGTGTACCTGTGTATTAGGTGTGTAGGTGTGTGTACCTGTGTATTAGGTGTGTAGGTGTGTGTACCTGTGTATTAGGTGTGTACCTGTGTATTAGGTGTGTAGGTGTGTGTATCTGTGTATTAGGTGTGTACCTGTGTATTAGGTGTGTACCTGTGTATTAGGTGTGTAGGTGTGTGTACCTGTGTATTAGGTGTGTAGGTGTGTGTACCTGTGTATTAGGTGTGTACCTGTGTATTAGGTGTGTACCTGTGTATTAGGTGTGTAGGTGTGTGTACCTGTGTATTAGGTGTGTGTACCTGTGTATTAGGTGTGTGTACCTGTGTATTAGGTGTGTACCTGTGTATTAGGTGTGTAGGTGTGTGTACCTGTGTATTAGGTGTGTAGGTGTGTGTACCTGTGTATTAGGTGTGTGTACCTGTGTATTAGGTGTGTAGGTGTGTGTACCTGTGTATTAGGTGTGTAGGTCTGTGTACCTGTGTATTAGGTGTGTAGGTGTGTGTACCTGTGTATTAGGTGTGTAGGTGTGTGTACCTGTGTATTAGGTGTGTAGGTGTGTGTACCTGTGTATTAGGTGTGTAGGTGTGTGTACCTGTGTATTAGGTGTGTAGGTGTGTGTACCTGTGCTGCAGCTCCTGTACTTGTGGTTGTGTCCGTGCAGCAGGAGGCTGAACACCAACATGAGGATCATGATCAGACCAATCAGAGACAGGACCAACAGGAACCACCACTCCTCATAGAAGGGACGGTCCCACAGAGCTACGGACAGGACACATTACTGTTAGGAAGGCCTTTATAACCAGTCTGGAGACAGGATGGAGACATATCACTGTTATGGAGGCCTTTATAACCAGTCTGGAGACATATCACTGTTATGAAGGCCTTTATAACCAGTCTGGAGACATATCACTGTGATGAAGGCCTTTATAACCAGTCTGGAGACAGGATGGAGACATATCACTGTTATGAAGGCCTTTATAACCAGTCTGGAGACATATCACTGTTATGAAGACCTTTATAACCAGTCTGGAGACAGGATGGAGACATATCACTGTTATGAAGGCCTTTATAATCAGTCTGGAGACAGGATGGAGACATATCACTGTTATGAAGGCCTTTATAACCAGTCTGGAGACATATCACTGTTATGAAGGCCTTTATAACCAGTCTGGAGACAGGATGGAGACATATCACTGTTATGAAGGCCTTTAAAACCAGTCTGGAGACATATCACTGTTATGAAGGCCTTTATAATCAGTCTGGAGAGAGGATGGAGACATATCACTGTTATGAAGGCCTTTATAACCAGTCTGGAGACATATCACTGTTATGAAGGCCTTTATAATCAGTCTGGAGACAGGATGGAGACATATCACTGTTATGAAGGCCTTTATAACCAGTCTGGAGACATATCACTGTTATGAAGGCCTTTATAATCAGTCTGGAGACAGGATGGAGACATATCACTGTTATGAAGGCCTTTATAACCAGTCTGGAGACACATCACTGTTATGAAGGCCTTTATAACCAGTCTGGAGACAGGATGGAGACATATCACTGTTATGAAGGCCTTTATAACCAGTCTGGAGACATATCACTGTTATGAAGGCCTTTATAACCAGTCTGGAGACAGGATGGAGACATATCACTGTTATGAAGGCCTTTATAATCAGTCTGGAGACAGGATGGAGACATATCACTGTTATGAAGGCCTTTATAACCAGTCTGGAGACATATCACTGTTATGAAGGCCTTTATAACCAGTCTGGAGACAGGATGGAGACATATCACTGTTATGAAGGCCTTTATAACCAGTCTGGAGACAGGGTGGAGACATATCACTGTTATGAAGGCCTTTATAACCAGTCTGGAGACACATCACTGTTATGAAGGCCTTTATAACCAGTCTGGAGACATATCACTGTTATGAAGGCCTTTATAACCAGTCTGGAGACAGGATGGAGACATATCACTGTTACGAAGGCCTTCATAACCAGTCTGGAGACATATCACTGTTATGGAGGCCTTTATAACCAGTCTGGAGACAGGATGGAGACATATCACTGTTAGGAAGGCCTTTATAACCAGTCTGGAGACAGGATGGAGACATATCACTGTTATGAAGGCCTTTATAACCAGTCTGGAGACAGGATGGAGACATATCACTGTGATGAAGGCCTTTATAACCAGTCTGGAGACATATCACTGTGATGGAGGCCTTTATAACCAGTCTGGAGACAGGATGGAGACATATCACTGTTATGAAGGCCTTTATAACCAGTCTGGAGACATATCACTGTGATGGAGGCCTTTATAACCAGTCTGGAGACATATCACTGTTATGAAGGCCTTTATAACCAGTCTGGAGACATATCACTGTTATGAAGGCCTTTATAACCAGCCTGGTGACAGGATGCTGTTGATACTGTTACAGCTGGAGCTGCTTCAGTCTGACACTAGATGGCAGCACAGTGTTAACACAGAGACTGTGTTACTGTTTCTGTGTGTGTGTGTGTGTGTGTGTGCGTTTACCAGCGAGTGCGGTGGACGGCGTGCTGGGTTCCCCATAACCGTAGCGATTGACAGCGATGACACGGAACTCATATCCGACCCCTGACCTCAGACGGTCCATCTCCACGGTTGCTGACCTACTGCTGGGGGGGAGGAGCCTGACAAACGAGTCCCACATCCCTTCATCTGAAGAGCGAGAGAGAGACAGGAAAGAGAGAGAGGGGGGAAGAGTGAGAGGGAGAGAGAGTAGGAAGGGAGAGAAGGAGGGTAGTGAGACAATGTAAAAGGAAGTGTAAATATCATTAGTGATAGAAGGATAAGAAAGATAGGAGGCGAAAGAGAGAAGGAGAGGGAAGAGAGAAGGAGAGGAAGATAGAAGGAGAGGGAAGATAGGAGAGGGAAGATAGAAGGAGAGGAAGATAGAAGGAGAGGGAAGAGAGAAGGAGAGGGAAGAGAGAAGGAGAGGGAAAAGAGAAGGAGAGGGAAGATAGAAGGAGAGGAAGATAGAAGGAGAGGGAAGAGAGAAGGAGAGGGAAGAGAGAAGGAGAGGGAAGATAGAAGGAGAGGAAGATAGAAGGAGAGGGAAGAGAGAAGGAGAGGGAAGAGAGAAGGAGAGGGAAGATAGAAGGAGAGGAAGATAGAAGGAGAGGGAAGAGAGAAGGAGAGGAAGAGAGAAGGAGAGGGAAGATAGAAGGAGAGGAAGATAGATGGAGAGGAAGATAGAAGGAGAGGAAGATAGAAGGAGAGGAAGATAGAAGGAGAGGGAATATAGAAGGAGAGGAAGAGAGAAGGAGAGGGAGAGAGAAGGAGAGGGAAGAGAGAAGGAGAGGGATGATAGAAGGAGAGGGAAGATAGAAGGGAAGAGAGAAGGAGAGGAAGATAGGAGGGAAGAGAAAAGGAGGGAAGAGAGAAGGAGAGGGAAGAGAGAAGGAGGGAAGATAGAAGGAGAGGGAAGAGAGAAGGAGAGGGATGATAGAAGGGAAGAGAGAAGGAGAGGAAGATAGAAGGAGAGGGAAGATAGAAGGAGAGGAAGATAGAAGGAGAGGGAAGATAGGAGGGAAGAGAAAAGGAGGGAAGAGAGAAGGAGAGGGAATATAGAAGGAGAGGAAGATAGAAGGGAAGATAGAAGGAGAGGAAGATAGGAGGGAAGAGAAAAGGAGGGAAGAGAGAAGGAGATGGAAGATAGAAGGAGAGGAAGATAGAAGGAGAGGAAGATAGAAGGAGAGGAAGATAGAAGGAGAGGGAATATAGAAGGAGAGGAAGAGAGAAGGAGAGGGAGAGAGAAGGAGAGGGAAGAGAGAAGGAGAGGGATGATAGAAGGAGAGGGAAGATAGAAGGAGAGGGAAGATAGAAGGAGAGGAAGAGAGAAGGAGAGGGAAGATAGAAGGGAAGAGAAAGGAGAGGGTAGAGAGAAGGAGAGGAAGATAGGAGGGAAGAGAAAAGGAGGGAAGAGAGAAGGAGCGGGAAGAGAGAAGGAGGGAAGATAGAAGGAGAGGGAAGATAGAAGGAGAGGGAAGATAGGAGGGAAGAGAAAAGGAGAGGAAGATAGGAGGGAAGAGAAAAGGAGGGAAGAGAGAAGGAGAGGAAGATAGATGGAGAGGAAGATAGAAGGAGAGGAAGATAGAAGGAGAGGAAGATAGAAGGAGAGGAAGATAGAAGGAGAGGGAATATAGAAGGAGAGGAAGAGAGAAGGAGAGGGAGAGAGAAGGAGAGGGAAGAGAGAAGGAGAGGGATGATAGAAGGAGAGGGAATATAGAAGGAGAGGAAGAGAGAAGGAGAGGGATGATAGAAGGAGAGGGAAGATAGAAGGAGAGGGAAGATAGAAGGAGAGGAAGAGAGAAGGAGAGGGAAGATAGAAGGGAATAGAAAAGGAGAGGGTAGAGAGAAGGAGAGGAAGACAGGAGGGAAGAGAAAAGGAGGGAAGAGAGAAGGAGAGGGAAGAGAGAAGGGAAGAGAGAAGGAGAGGAAGATAGGAGGGAAGAGAAAAGGAGGGAAGAGAGAAGGAGAGGGAAGAGAGGAGGGAAGATAGAAGGAGAGGAAGATAGATGGAGAGGAAGATAGAAGGAGAGGGATGATAGAAGGAGAGGAAGATAGATGGAGAGGAAGATAGAAGGAGAGGAAGATAGAAGGAGAGGGAAGAGAGAAGGAGAGGGATGATAGAAGGGAAGAGAGAAGGAGAGGAAGATAGAAGGAGAGGGAAGATAGAAGGAGAGGGATGATAGAAGGGAAGAGAGAAGGAGAGGAAGATAGAAGGAGAGGGAAGATAGAAGGAGAGGGATGATAGAAGGGAAGAGAGAAGGAGAAGAAGATAGAAGGAGAGGAAGAGAGAAGGAGAGGGAAGAGAGAAGGAGAGGGATGATAGAAGGGAAGAGAGAAGGAGAGGAAGATAGAAGGAGAGGAAGATAGAAGGAGAGGAAGAGAGAAGGAGAGGAAGATAGAAGGAGAGGAAGATAGAAGGAGAGGGAAGATAGGAGGGAAGAAAAAAGGAGGGAAGAGAGAAGGAGAGGGAAGATAGAAGGAGAGGGAAGATAGAAGGAGAGGGATGATAGAAGGGAAGAGAGAAGGAGAGGAAGATAGAAGGAGAGGAAGAGAGAAGGAGAGGGAAGAGAGAAGGAGAGGGATGATAGAAGGGAAGAGAGAAGGAGAGGAAGATAGAAGGAGAGGGAAGATAGAAGGAGAGGAAGAGAGAAGGAGAGGAAGATAGAAGGAGAGGAAGATAGAAGGAGAGGGAAGATAGGAGGGAAGAGAAAAGGAGGGAAGAGAGAAGGAGAGGGAATATAGAAGGAGAGGAAGATAGAAGGGAAGATAGAAGGAGAGGAAGATAGGAGGGAAGAGAAAAGGAGGGAAGAGAGAAGGAGATGGAAGATAGAAGGAGAGGGAAGATAGAAGGAGAGGGAAGATAGAAGGAGAGGGAAGAGAGAAGGAGAGGGATGATAGAAGGGAAGAGAGAAGGAGAGGAAGATAGAAGGAGAGGGAAGATAGAAGGAGAGGAAGAGAGAAGGAGAGGAAGAGAGAAGGAGAGGAAGATAGAAGGAGAGGGAAGATAGGAGAGGGACACACACACCACAGACACGCACCACGGACACACATTCGCTTGCTCACCTGAGGGACGAGCCTCGATGATGTAACCTATGACAGGTCCCGCCCCCGCGTCTCCCTCCGACCAATGAATGGTCAGCGCCGAGGAGGACTTGGTGACTGACATCTCCATGGGTGAACCAGGGGTGCCTGGGGGAGAGGGAGGAGCCATTCAGACCATATAAACACAGAAACTTGTAGATGTTGGGGATGTTGGTGTGTATAGCAGGTCTGGAGCTGAACACACATAAACCTAACACACTTAACACACACCTCACACACTTCACATACACATGGCATTGAGGAATATACCACCTCAGTCATTGGCTTCATCAATAAGTGCATCCCCACAGTGACTGTACGTACATATCCCAACCAGAAGCCATGGATTACAGGCAACATCCACATAAAGGCTAGAACGTTCAAGGAGACTAATCCGGACGCTGATATAAAATCCCGCTATGCCCTCAGACGACCCGTCAAAAAAGCAAAGCGTTGATACAGGATAAAGATTGAATCCTACTACATCGGCTTTGACGCTCGTCAGATGTGGCAGGGCTTGAAAACCATTACGGACTACAGAGAGAAACCCTGACGCGACCTGCCAATTGACGCAAGCCTACCAAATGCCAAATGCCTTTTATGCTCGCTTCAAGGCAAGCAACACTGAAGCATGCACGAGACCACCAGCTGTTCTGGATGACTGTGTGATAATAAATAATAATAATAATATAATAATATATGCCATTTAGCAGACGCTTTTATCCAAAGCGACTTACAGTCATGTGTGCATACATTCTACGTATGGGTGGTCCCGGGGATCGAACCCACTACCCTGGCGTTACAAGCGCCATGCTCTACCAACTGAGCTACAGAAGGACCACTGCTCTCGGTAGTCGATGTGAACAAAACCTTTAAACAGGTCAACATTTACAGCCGCTGGGCCAGACAGATTACCAGGACATGTACTCAAACACTACACTACACACACCTCACACACTACACTACACACACCTCACACACTACACTACACACACCTCACACACTACACTACACTACACACACCTCACACACTACACTACACACACCTCACACACTACACTACACACACCTCACACACTACACTACACTACACACACCTCACACACTACACTACACACACCTCACACACTACACTACACACACTACACTACACACACCTCACACACTACACTACACACACCTCACACACTACACTACACACACCTCACACACTACACTACACACACCTCACACACTACACTACACACACCTCACACACTACACTACACTACACACACCTCACACACTACACTACACACACCTCACACACTACACTACACACACCTCACACACTACACTGCACACTACACACACCTCACACACTACACTACACACTACACACACCTCACACACTACACTACACTACACACACCTCACACACTACACTACACACACCTCACACACTACACTACACACACCTCACACACTACACTACACACACCTCACACACTACACTACACTACACACACCTCACACACTACACTACACACACCTCACACACTACACTACACACACCTCACACACTACACTACACTACACACACCTCACACACTACACTACACACACCTCACACACTACCCTACACACACTACACTACACACACCTCACACACTACACTACACTACACACACCTCACACACTACACTACACACACCTCACACACTACCACTACACTACACACACCTCACACACTACACTACACACACCTCACACACTACACTACACACACCTCACACACTACACTACACACACCTCACACACTACACTACACACACCTCACACACTACACTGCACACTACACACACCTCACACACTACACTGCACACTACACACACCTCACACACTACACTACACTACACACACCTCACACACTACACTACACACACCTCACACACTACACTACACACACCTCACACACTACACTAAACACACCTCACACACTACACTGCACACTACACACACCTCACACACTACACTGCACACTACACACATCTCACACACTACACTACCCACACCTCACACACTACACTACACTACACTACACTACACTACACACACCTCACACACTACACTACACACACTACACTACACACACCTTACACACTACACTACACACACCTCACACACTACACTACACACACCTCACACACTACACTACACACACCTCACACACTACACTACACACACTACACTACACTACACTACACACCTCACACACTACACTACACACACCTCACACACTACACTACACACACTACACTACACTACACACACCTCACACACTACACTACACTACACACACTACACACACTACACTACACTACACTACACTACACTACACTACACACACCTCACACACTACACTACACTACACTACACTACACTACAATGCACTACACTACACTACACTACACACACCTCACACACTACACTACACTACACTACACTACACTACACTACACTACACTACACTACACTACACTACACTACACTACACACACTACACTACACTACACTACACACACTACACTACACACACTACACTACACTACACTACACTACACACACTACACTACACTACACTACACTACACTACACTACACTACACTACACTACACACACTACACTACACTACACACACTACACTACACTACACTACACTACACTACACTACACTACACTACACTACACTACACTACACTACAAACACCTCACACACTACACACACTACACTACACACACTACACCCACACAGCTCACACACTACACACACTACACTACACTACACACACTACAATACACTACACTACACTACACACACTACACTACACTACACACTACACTACACACACCTCACACACTACACTACACTACACTACACTACACTACACTACACTACACTACACTACACTACACTACACTACACTACAAACACCTCACACACTACACACACTACACTACACACACTACACCCACACAGCTCACACACTACACACACTACACTATACACACCTCACACACTACACCCACACACTACACACACTACACTTCACACACCTCACACACTACACACACTACACACACTTCACACACCTCACACACTACACACACTACACACACTACACACACTACCCACACCTCACACACTACACACACTACACACACTACCCACACCTCACACACTACACACACTACACACACTTCACACAACTCACACACTACACACACTACACTACACACACCTCACACACTACACACACTACACTACACACACCTCACACACCACACACACTACACACACTTCACACACCTCACACACCTACACACTACACTCACACACCACACACACTACACACACTACACACACTTCACACACCTCACACACCTACACACTACACTTACACACCTCACACACAACACTCACACACCTCACAGACTACACACACACACCTCACGCACTACACACACACCTCACACACACATCTCACACACTACACATACACCTCACACACTAAACACACTCACCTCACACACTATACACACACACACAACACACACTCTCACAACTCACACACACACCTCACACACTACATTAACCTCACACACACATCTCACACACTACACATACACACTAAACACAATCACCTCACACACAACACACACACACCTCACACACTACACTAACCTCACACACACATCTCACACACTACACATACACACTAAACACAATCACCTCACACACAACACACACACACCTCTCACACACTATACACACACCTCACACAGACTCCTAACCCCCCCTCTCCTTACCCTGTAGAGGTTGTGAGGTGACGTTACAGTGGACAGCAGGTCCGTAGCTGACTGTTCTGGCCTGGACACTGAACCTGTAGGTTACTCCTTTAGTCAGGTCTCTGACCTTCAACCAACGCTGCCAGCTACCCTTCACCTCCACCGTCACCACCCGACTCACACCTAGACACACACACACACACACACACACACACACACACACACACACACACACACACACACACACACACACACACACACACACACACACACACACACACACACACACACACACACACACACACACACACACACACACACATTAAAACATGTATAGATAAACAAACACCATTAAACACTATTAAACACCATTAAACACCATTAAACACCATTAAACACCATTAAACACAAATAAACACCATTAAACACCATTAAACACCATTAAACACCATTAAACACAAATACACACCATTAAACACCATTAAACACAAATAAACACCATTAAACACCATTAAACACCATTAAACACCATTAAACACAAATACACACCATTAAACACCATTAAACACAAATAAACACCATTAAACACCATTAAACACCATTAAACACAAATACACACCATTAAACACCATTAAACACAAATAAACACCATTAAACACAAATAAACACCATTAAACACCATTAAACACCATTAAACACCATTAAACACAAATACACACCATTAAACACCATTAAACACCATTAAACACAAATAAACACAAATAAACACCATTAAACACCATTAAACACCATTAAACACAAATAAACACCATTAAACACCATTAAACACCATTAAACACAAATACACACCATTAAACACCATTAAACACCATTAAACACCATTAAACACAAATACACACCATTACACACCATTAAACACAAATAAACACCATTAAACACAAATAAACACCATTAAACACCATTAAACACCATTAAACACCATTAAACACAAATACACACCATTAAACACCATTAAACACCATTAAACACCATTAAACACAAATAAACACCATTAAACACCATTAAACACAAATAAACACAAATAAACACCATTAAACACAAATAAACACAATTAAACACCATTAAACACCACTAAACACCATTACACACCAATAAACACCATTAAACACCATTAAACACCATTAAACACCATTAAACACAAATAAACACAAATAAACACCATTAAACACAAATAAACACCATTAAACACCATTAAACACCATTAAACACCATTAAACACCATTTAACACCATTAAACACAAATACACACCATTAAACACCATTAAACACCATTAAATACCATTAAACACAAATAAACACAAATAAACACCATTAAACACCATTAAACACCATTAAACACAAATAAACACAAATAAACACCATTAAACACCATTAAACACAAATAAACACAAATAAACACCATTAAACACCATTAAACACAAATAAACACAATTAAACACCATTAAACACAAATAAACACCACTAAACACCATTACACACCAAAAAACACCATTAAACACCATTAAACATCATTAAACACCATTAAACACACATAAACACCACTAAACACCATTAAACACCAATAAACACCATTAAACACCATTAAACACCATTAAACACAAATAAACACCAATAAACACCATTAAACACAAATAAACACCACTAAACACCATTAAACACCATTAAACACCATTAAACACCATTAAACACAAATAAACACCAATAAACACCATTAAACACAAATAAACACCACTAAACACCATTAACTTAAATGTAAAATGTAAAATGTAAACACCATTAAACACAAATAAACACCATTAAACACCATTAAACACCATTAAACACAAATAAACACCAATAAACACCATTAAACACAAATAAACACCACTAAACACCATTAAACACCATTAAACACCAATAAACACCATTAAACACCATTAAACGCCAATAAACCCCATTAAACACCATTAAACACCATTAAACACAAATAAACACCATTAAACACCATTAAACACAAATAAACACCACTAAACACCATTAAACACCAATAAACACCATTAAACACCATTAAACACAAATAAACACCACTAAACACCATTAAACGCCAATAAACACCATTAAACACCATTAAACACAAATAAACACCATTAAACACCAATAAACACCATTAAACACCATTAAACACAAATAAACACCACTAAACACCATTAAACACCAATAAACACCATTAAACACCATTAAACACAAATAAACACCACTAAACACCATTAAACATCATTAAACACAAATAAACACCACTAAACACCATTAAACGCCAATAAACACCATTAAACACCATTAAACACAAATAAACACCACTAAACACCATTAAACACCAATAAACACCATTAAACACCATTAAACACAAATAAACACCACTAAACACCATTAAACACCAATAAACACCATTAAACACCATTAAACACAAATAAACACCACTAAACATCATTAAACACCATTAAACACAAATAAACACCACTAAACACCATTAAACACCAATAAACACCATTAAACACCATTAAACACAAATAAACACCACTAAACACCATTAAACACAAATAAACACCACTAGACACCATTAAACACCATTAAACACCAATAAACACCATTAAACACCATTAAACACCACTAGACACCATTAAACACCATTAAACACAAATAAACACCATTATACACCATTAAACACAAATAAACACCACTAAACACCATTAAACACCAATAAACACCATTAAACACCATTAAACACAAATAAACACCACTAAACACCATTAAACACAAATAAACACCACTAGACACCATTAAACACCATTAAACACCAATAAACACCATTAAACACCATTAAACACAAATAAACACCACTAGACACCATTAAACACCATTAAACACCATTAAACACCACTAAACACCATTAAACACCAATGAACACCATTAAACACCATTAAACACAAATAAACACCACTAAACACCATTAAACACAAATAAACACCACTAGACACCATTAAACACCATTAAACACCAATAAACACCATTAAACACCATTAAACACAAATAAACACCACTAGACACCATTAAACACCAATAAACACCATTAAACACAAATAAACACCATTAAACACCAATAAACACCACTAAACACCATTAAACACAAATAAACACCAATAAACACCATTAAACACCATTAAACACCACTAAACACCATTAAACACCATTAAACACAAATAAACACCTTGTTTTGTTTGTCAGCAACATTTTCCTCTTTACCATCAAGTCAAGACAGACGCAGAAACTGGTGTGTGTTTTGTTAGGCATGTGAGTGTGTTGCTAGGCGTGTGTGTGTTTTGTTAGGCGTGTGAGTGTGTTGCTAGGCGTGTGTGTGTGTTGTTAGGCATGTGAGTGTGTTGCTAGGCGTGTGTGTGTGTGTTGTTAGGTGTGTGTGTGTTGCTAGGTGTGTGTGTTTTTGTTGTTAGGCATGTGAGTGGGTGTTAGGTGTGTGTGTGTGTATTGTTAGGTGTGTGTGTGTTGCTAGGCGTGTGTGTGTGTGTGTGTGTTGTTAGGCATGTGAGTGTGTGTTAGGTGTGTGTGTGTTGTTAGGTGTGTGTGTGTTGTTAGGTGTGTGTGTGTTGCTAGGCGTGTGTGTGTGTGTGTTGTTAGGCGTGTGAGTGTGTGTTAGGTGTGTGTGTGTAATTAGGTTTGTGTGGGTTGCTAGGTGTGTGTGTGTGTTGTTAGGTGTGTTGTTAGGTGTGTGTGTGTTGCTAGGCGTGTGTGTGTGTATTGTTAGGCGTGTGAGTGTGTGTTAGGTGTGTGTTGTTAGGTGTGTGTGTGTGTGTGTGTGTGTGTGTGTGTGTGTGTGTGTGTGTGTGTGTGTGTGTGTGTGTGTGTGTGTGTGTGTGTGTGTGTGTGTGTGTGTGTGTGTGTGTGTGTGTTAGTTACCCTGTGTAGGCTGTGTGTGTGTGTGTTGCTAGGTGTGTGTATGTTTCTAGGTGTGTGTGTGTGTGTGTGTTAGTTACCCTGTACAGGCTGTGTGTGTGTGTGTTTCTAGGTGTGTGCGTGTGTGTTAGTTACCCTGTACAGGCTGTGTGTGTTGTTAGGTGTGTGTGTGTGTGTTAGTTACCCTGTACAGGCTGTGTGTGTTGTTAGGTGTGTGTATGTTTCTAGGTGTGTGTGTTAGTTACCCTGTACAGGCTGTGTGTGTTGTTAGGTGTGTGTATTTTTCTAGGTGTGTGTGTTAGTTACCCTGTACAGGCTGTGTGTGTTGTTAGGTGTGTGTGTTAGTTACCCTGTACAGGCTGTGTGTGTTGTTAGGTGTGTGTGTGTGTGTTAGTTACCCTGTACAGGCTGTGTGTGTTGTTAGGTGTGTGTGTGTTGCTAGGTGTGTGTGTGTGTGCGTGTTAGTTACCCTGTACAGGCTGTGTGTGTTGCTAGGTGTGTGTGTGTGTGTTAGTTACCCTGTACAGGCTGTGTGTGTTGCTAGGTGTGTGTGTTAGTTACCCTGTACAGGCTGTGTGTGTTGCTAGGTGTGTGTGTTAGTTACCCTGTACAGGCTGTGTGTGTTGCTAGGTGTGTGTGTTAGTTACCCTGTACAGGCTGTGTGGGCTGGTAGACATTTTCCTCTTTACCATCAAGTCAAGACAGACGCAGAAACTGGTGTGTGTTTTGTTAGGCATGTGAGTGTGTTGCTAGGCGTGTGTGTGTTTTGTTAGGCGTGTGAGTGTGTTGCTAGGCGTGTGTGTGTGTTGTTAGGCATGTGAGTGTGTTGCTAGGCGTGTGTGTGTGTGTGTTGTTAGGTGTGTGTGTGTTGCTAGGTGTGTGTGTGTGTGTTGTTAGGCATGTGAGTGGGTGTTAGGTGTGTGTGTGTGTATTGTTAGGTGTGTGTGTGTTGCTAGGCGTGTGTGTGTGTGTGTGTGTTGTTAGGCATGTGAGTGTGTGTTAGGTGTGTGTGTGTTGTTAGGTGTGTGTGTGTTGTTAGGTGTGTGTGTGTTGCTAGGCGTGTGTGTGTGTGTGTGTTGTTTGGCATGTGAGTGTGTGTTAGGTGTGTGTGTGTAATTAGGTTTGTGTGGGTTGCTAGGTGTGTGTGTGTGTGTTGTTAGGTGTGTTGTTAGGTGTGTGTGTGTTGCTAGGTGTGTGTGTGTTGCTAGGCGTGTGTGTGTGTGTTGTTAGGCGTGTGAGTGTGTGTTAGGTGTGTGTTGTTAGGTGTGTGTGTGTGTGTGTTAGTTACCCTGTGTAGGCTGTGTGTGTGTTAGGTGTGTGTATGTTACCCTGTACAGGCTGTGTGTGTTGTTAGGTGTGTGTATGTTTCTAGGTGTGTGTGTTAGTTACCCTGTACAGGCTGTGTGTGTTGTTAGGTGTGTGTATTTTTCTAGGTGTGTGTGTTAGTTACCCTGTACAGGCTGTGTGTGTTGTTAGGTGTGTGTGTTAGTTACCCTGTACAGGCTGTGTGTGTTGTTAGGTGTGTGTGTGTGTGTTAGTTACCCTGTACAGGCTGTGTGTGTTGTTAGGTGTGTGTGTGTTGCTAGGTGTGTGTGTGTGTGTGTTAGTTACCCTGTACAGGCTGTGTGTGTTGCTAGGTGTGTGTGTGTGTGTTAGTTACCCTGTACAGGCTGTGTGTGTTGCTAGGTGTGTGTGTTAGTTACCCTGTACAGGCTGTGTGTGTTGCTAGGTGTGTGTGTTAGTTACCCTGTACAGGCTGTGTGTGTTGCTAGGTGTGTGTGTTAGTTACCCTGTACAGGCTGTGTGGGCTGGTAGACCACCCTGTACCCCTCCACTACCCCGTTAGAAGCGCTGGGCGCCCCCCAGGAGACGTTGACACTCCATCCTGTCACCTCCGAAAACGACAGGAAACTAGGCTGGCTGGGGGCTGGGGGGGGGAGGTTACACAGGTCATCATTACATTCATACCATCTAGATGTTCTACTTTAGACAGAGCAGACCTGGG
This sequence comes from Oncorhynchus gorbuscha, assembly GCF_021184085.1. Classification (NCBI taxonomy): domain Eukaryota; kingdom Metazoa; phylum Chordata; class Actinopteri; order Salmoniformes; family Salmonidae; genus Oncorhynchus; species Oncorhynchus gorbuscha. The sequence goes on from NW_025747608.1 coordinate 22,380, forward strand.
ATCAGATACTATTAGATGTGTGTGTGTAAACTCTCAGTGTCTGCTTTAGACAGAGCAGACCTGGGATCAGATACTATTAGATGTGTGTGTGTAAACTCTCAGTGTCTGCTTTAGACAGAGCAGACCTGGGATCAGATACTATTAGATGTGTGTGTGTAAACTCTCAGTGTCTGCTTTAGACAGAGCAGACCTGGGATCAGATACTATTAGATGTGTGTGTGTAAACTCTCAGTGTCTGCTTTAGACAGAGCAGACCTGGGATCAGATACTATTAGATGTGTGTGTAAACTCTCAGTGTCTGCTTTAGACAGAGCAGACCTGGGATCAGATACTATTAGATGTGTGTGTAAACTCTCAGTGTCTGCTTTAGACAGAGCAGACCTGGGATCAGATACTATTAGATGTGTGTGTGTAAACTCTCAGTGTCTGCTTTAGACAGAGCAGACCTGGGATCAGATACTATTAGATGTGTGTGTGTAAACTCTCAGTGTCTGCTTTAGACAGAGCAGACCTGGGATCAGATACTATTAGATGTGTGTGTAAACTCTCAGTGTCTGCTTTAGACAGAGCAGACCTGGGATCAGATACTATTAGATGTGTGTGTAAACTCTCAGTGTCTGCTTTAGACAGAGCAGACCTGGGATCAGATACTATTAGATGTGTGTGTGTAAACTCTCAGTGTCTGCTTTAGACAGAGCAGACCTGGGATCAGATACTATTAGATGTGTGTGTAAACTCTCAGTGTCTGCTTTAGACAGAGCAGACCTGGGATCAGATACTATTAGATGTGTGTGTGTAAACTCTCAGTGTCTGCTTTAGACAGAGCAGACCTGGGATCAGATACTATTAGATGTGTGTGTGTAAACTCTCAGTGTCTGCTTTAGACAGAGCAGACCTGGGATCAGATACTATTAGATGTGTGTGTGTAAACTCTCAGTGTCTGCTTTAGACAGAGCAGACCTGGGATCAGATACTATTAGATGTGTGTGTGTAAACTCTCAGTGTCTGCTTTAGACAGAGCAGACCTGGGATCAGATACTATTAGATGTGTGTGTAAACTCTCAGTGTCTGCTTTAGACAGAGCAGACCTGGGATCAGATACTATTAGATGTGTGTGTAAACTCTCAGTGTCTGCTTTAGACAGAGCAGACCTGGGATCAGATACTATTAGATATGTGTGTGTAAACTCTCAGTGTCTGCTTTAGACAGAGCAGACCTGGGATCAGATACTATTAGATATGTGTGTGTAAACTCTCAGTGTCTGCTTTAGACAGAGCAGACCTGGGATCAGATACTATTAGATATGTGTGTGTAAACTCTCAGTGTCTGCTTTAGACAGAGCAGACCTGGGATCAGGTACTATTAGATATGTGTGTAAACTCTCAGCTCTTCCATTACAACAGGCTCCATCATTATCAAGCCCAGATAAAGATTTTTCATCGATTTCAAATCATATTTCAAGCCAGGTCTAACACATACGTATCCCAGGGTTAACTGGATGGGTTAGGGGTTAGAGGTTAGGGAACCTATCACCCTGTAGGGTCTTGGCCTCCCGGGGTTAGAGGTTAGAGGTTAAGGAACCTACCGGCCTGTAGGGTCTTGGCGGCCCGGGGTTAGAGGTTAGGGGTTAGAGGTTAGGGAACTTACCAGCCTGTAGGGTCTTGGCCTCCCGGGGTTAGAGGTTAGGGGTTAGGGGTCAGAGGTTAGGGGTTAGAGGTTAGGGAACCTACCGGCCTGTAGGGTCTTGGCGCCCCGGGGTTAGAGGTTAGGGGTTAGAGGTTAGGGAACTTACCAGCCTGTAGGGTCTTGGCCTCCCGGGGTTAGAGGTTAGGGGTTAGGGGTCAGAGGTTAGAAGTTAGGGGTTAGAGGTTAGGGAACCTACCGGCCTGTAGGGTCTTGGCGCCCCGGGGTTAGAGGTTAGGGATTAGAGGTTAGGGGTTAGGGGTTAGAGGTTAGGGAACCTACCGGCCTGTAGGGTCTTGGCACCCCAGAGTTAGAGGTTAGGGGTAAGAGGTCAGGGTTTAGAGGTTAGGGAACCTACCGGCCTGTAGGGTCTTGGCCTCCCGGGGTTAGAGGTTAGGGGTTAGAGGTTAGGGGTTAGAGGTTAGGGAACCTACCAGCCTGTAGGGTCTTGGCGCCCCGGGGTTCGCTGGGCGGGCCGTCTCCAGCCACGTTGAAGGCAGACAGCGTGACGAGGTAGGACGTGTAACACGTGAGGTTGACCAGACGAACACGCGTGTCAGGAACAAACACCACCGTCACCTTCTCTGTCTCGTTCTGTCTGGCACCCTGCCAGTAGTGGATCTGACCACAGCACAGGAAACAGGAAGAAGTCGCACACAGGAAGTGAGACCCATTTTCTACTGAGACAATGGTTCCTTTCGGGTTGTACCCAGAAGGGTACACATGCTCAATATTCTGCTGATGTACCCATCAGAATGATGTAGTGATGTATTCTCTATAACAACATGATGCGTCCATCAGAATGATGTAGTGATGTATTCTCTATAACAACATGACCTGATGTGTCCATCAGAATGATGTAGTGATGTATTCTCTATAACAACATGACCTGATGTGTCCATCAGAATGATGTAGTGATGTATTCTCTATAACAACATGACCTGATGTGTCCATCAGAATGATGTAGTGATGTATTCTCTATAACAACATGACCTGATGTGTCCATCAGAATGATGTAGTGATGTATTCTCTATAACAACATGACCTGATGTGTCCATCAGAATGATGTAGTGATGTATTCTCTATAACAACATGATGTACCCAGCAGAATGATGTAGTGATGTATTCTCTATAACAACATGACCTGATGTGTCCATCAGAATGATGTAGTGATGTATTCTCTATAACAACATGACCTGATGTGTCCATCAGAATGATGTAGTGATGTATTCTCTATAACAACATGACCTGATGTATCCATCAGAATGATGTAGTGATGTATTCTCTATAACAACATGACCTGATGTGTCCATCAGAATGATGTAGTGATGTATTCTCTATAACAACATGATGTATCCATCAGAATGATGTAGTGATGTGTTCTCTATAACAACATGATGTACCCAGCAGAATGATGTAGTGATGGATTCTCTATAACAACATGACCTGATGTGTCCATGACAACATGACCTGATGCGTCCATCAGAATGATGTAGTGATGTATTCTCTATAACAACATGACCTGATGTGTCCATCAGAATGATGTAGTGATGTATTCTATATAACAACATGATGTACCCATCAGAATGATGTAGTGATGTATTCTCTATAACAACATGACCTGATGTACCCATCAGAATGATGTAGTGATGTATTCTCTATAACAACATGACCTGATGTGTCCATCAGAATGATGTAGTGATGTGTTCTCTATAACAACATGATGTGTCCATCAGAATGATGTAGTGATGTATTCTCTATAACAACATGACCTGATGTGTCCATCAGAATGATGTAGTGATGTATTCTCTATAACAACATGACCTGATGTGTCCATCAGAATGATGTAGTGATGTATTCTCTATAACAACATGATGTGTCCATCAGAATGATGTAGTGATGTATTCTCTATAACAACATGACCTGATGTGTCCAGAATGATGTAGTGATGTATTCTCTATAACAACATGACCTGATGTGTCCATGACAACATGACCTGATGTGTCCATCAGAATGATGTAGTGATGTATTCTCTATAACAACATGACCTGATGTGCCCATCAGAATGATGTAGTGATGTATTCTCTATAACAACATGACCTCATCAGAATGATGTAGTGATGTATTCTCTATAACAACATGACCTGATGTGTCCATCAGAATGATGTAGTGATGTATTCTCTATAACAACATGACCTGATGTGTCCATCAGAATGATGTAGTGATGTATTCTCTATAACAACATGACCTGATGTGTCCATCAGAATGATGTAGTGATGTATTCTCTATAACAACATGATGTGTCCATCAGAATGATGTAGTGATGTATTCTCTATAACAACATGACCTGATGTGTCCATCAGAATGATGTAGTGATGTATTCTCTATAACAACATGATGTACCCATCAGAATGATGTAGTGATGTATTCTCTATAACAACATGATGTGTCCATCAGAATGATGTAGTGATGTATTCTCTATAACAACATGACCTGATGTGTCCATCAGAATGATGTAGTGATGTATTCTCTATAACAACATGACCTGATGTGTCCATCAGAATGATGTAGTGATGTGTTCTCTATAACAACATGATGTGTCCATCAGAATGATGTAGTGATGTATTCTCTATAACAACATGACCTGATGTGTCCATCAGAATGATGTAGTGATGTATTCTCTATAACAACATGACCTGATGTGTCCATCAGAATGATGTAGTGATGTATTCTCTATAACAACATGATGTGTCCATCAGAATGATGTAGTGATGTGTTCTCTATAACAACATGATGTGTCCATCAGAATGATGTAGTGATGTATTCTCTATAACAACATGACCTGATGTGTCCATCAGAATGATGTAGTGATGTATTCTCTATAACAACATGACCTGATGTGTCCATCAGAATGATGTAGTGATGTATTCTCTATAACAACATGATGTGTCCATCAGAATGATGTAGTGATGTATTCTCTATAACAACATGACCTGATGTGTCCAGAATGATGTAGTGATGGATTCTCTATAACAACATGACCTGATGTGTCCATGACAACATGACCTGATGCGTCCATCAGAATGATGTAGTGATGTATTCTCTATAACAACATGACCTGATGTGTCCATCAGAATGATGTAGTGATGTATTCTCTATAACAACATGACCTGATGTGTCCATGACAACATGACCTGATGCGTCCATCAGAATGATGTAGTGATGTATTCTCTATAACAACATGACCTGATGTGTCCATCAGAATGATGTAGTGATGTATTCTCTATAACAACATGATGTGTCCATCAGAATGATGTAGTGATGTATTCTCTATAACAACATGATGTGTCCATCAGAATGATGTAGTGATGTATTCTCTATAACAACATGACCTGATGTGTCCAGAATGATGTAGTGATGGATTCTCTATAACAACATGACCTGATGTGTCCATGACAACATGACCTGATGCGTCCATCAGAATGATGTAGTGATGTATTCTCTATAACAACATGACCTGATGTGTCCATCAGAATGATGTAGTGATGTATTCTCTATAACAACATGACCTGATGTGTCCATGACAACATGACCTGATGCGTCCATCAGAATGATGTAGTGATGTATTCTCTATAACAACATGACCTGATGTGCCCATCAGAATGATGTAGTGATGTATTCTCTATAACAACATGACCTCATCAGAATGATGTAGTGATGTATTCTCTATAACAACATGACCTGATGTGTCCATCAGAATGATGTAGTGATGTATTCTCTATAACAACATGACCTGATGTGTCCATCAGAATGATGTAGTGATGTATTCTCTATAACAACATGACCTGATGTGTCCATCAGAATGATGTAGTGATGTATTCTCTATAACAACATGATGTGTCCATCAGAATGATGTAGTGATGTATTCTCTATAACAACATGACCTGATGTGTCCATCAGAATGATGTAGTGATGTATTCTCTATAACAACATGATGTACCCATCAGAATGATGTAGTGATGTATTCTCTATAACAACATGATGTGTCCATCAGAATGATGTAGTGATGTATTCTCTATAACAACATGACCTGATGTGTCCATCAGAATGATGTAGTGATGTATTCTCTATAACAACATGACCTGATGTGTCCATCAGAATGATGTAGTGATGTGTTCTCTATAACAACATGATGTGTCCAGCAGAATGATGTTGTGATGTGAGTTCAGCTTGTCATTATAATGGATAATCCTCATTATTACTGGACTGGAACATTCTAACACAAAACCCCCTCTTTAAAACTTCAACTCTACAAAACCTCAACTCTACAAAACCTCAACTCTACAAAACCCACTCTTTAAAACTTCAACTCTACAAAACCTCAACTCTAGAAAAGTAATTCCAATGTCTCTCCATCTCTCCCCTTCACTCTCTCCCTCTCCATCTCTCTCCTTCTCTCTCCCCTTCTCTCTCTCCTCCTCCCTCTCCTCTCCATCTCTCCCCTTCTCTCTCCATCTCTCTCCTTCTCTCTCCCCTTCTCCCTCGCCTCCTCCCTCTCCTCTCCATCTCTCCCCTTCTCTCTCCTTCTCTCTCCCCTCTCCATCTCTCCCCTTCTCCCTCGCCTCCTCCCTCTCCTCTCCATCTCTCCCCTTCTCCCTCTCCTTTCCATCTCTCCCCTTCTCTCTCCCCTTCTCTCTCCATCTCTCTCCTTCTCTCTCCCCTCCTCCCTCTCCTCTCCATCTCTCCCCTTCTCCCTCGCCTTCTCTCTCTCCTCTCCATCTCCTCTCCATCTCTCCCCTTCTCCCTCTCCTTTCCATCTCTCCCCTTCTCTCTCTCCTCTCCATCTCTCCCCTTCTCCCTCTCCTCTCCATCTCTCCCCTTCTCCCTCTCCTCTCCATCTCTCCCCTTCTCCCTCGCCTCCTCCCTCTCCATCTCTCCCCTTCTCCCTCTCCTTTCCATCTCTCCCCTTCTCTCTCCCCTTCTCTCTCCATCTCTCTCCTTCTCTCTCCCCTCCTCCCTCTCCTCTCCATCTCTCCCCTTCTCCCTCACTTTCTCTCTCTCCTCTCCCTCTCCTCTCCATCTCTCTCCTTCTCTCTCCCCTCCTCTCTCTCCTTTCCATCTCTCCCCTTCTCCCTCTCCTCCTCCCTCTCCTTTCCATCTCTCCCCTTCTCTCTCTCCTCTTCCTCTCCTCTCCATCTCTCCCCTTCTCTCTCCCCTTCTCCCTCGCCTCCTCCCTCTCCTCTCCATCTCTCCCCTTCTCTCTCCTTCTCTCTCCCCTTCTCTCTCTCCTCTCCATCTCTCCCCTTCTCCCTCGCCTCCTCCCTCTCCTCTCCATCTCTCCCCTTCTCCCTCTCCTTTCCATCTCTCCTCTTCTCTCTCCCCTTCTCTCTCCATCTCTCTCCTTCTCTCTCCCCTCCTCCCTCTCCTCTCCATCTCTCCCCTTCTCCCTCGCCTTCTCTCTCTCCTCTCCATCTCTCCCCTTCTCCCTCTCCTTTCCATCTCTCCCCTTTTCCCTCGCCTTCTCTCTCTCCTCTCCATCTCCTCCCCATCTCTCCCCTTCTCCCTCTCCTCTCCATCTCTCCCCTTCTCCCTCTCCTCTCCATCTCTCCCCTTCTCCCTCACCTCCTCCCTCTCCTCTCCATCTCTCCCCTTCTCCCTCTCCTTTCCATCTCTCCCCTTCTCTCTCCCCTTCTCTCTCCATCTCTCTCCTTCTCTCTCCCCTCCTCCCTCTCCTCTCCATCTCTCCCCTTCTCCCTCGCCTTCTCTCTCTCCTCTCCCTCTCCTCTCCATCTCTCTCCTTCTCTCTCCCCTCCTCTCTCTCCTTTCCATCTCTCCCCTTCTCCCTCTCCTCCTCCCTCTCCTTTCCATCTCTCCCCTTCTCTCTCTCCTCTCCATCTCCTCTCCATCTCTCCCCTTCTCCCTCTCCTTTCCATCTCTC